>NC_069505.1:426759464-426831964 GCF_027579735.1 Bombina bombina
GCCTAAGGGGTGTGCATTATTTGACATGGGCCTTAGCTGTGGAATGGGTAGATCTGAAGTGGTGTCTTAGCTTTTGAAAATGGGGCCTACTGTGTAAGCATTATGGGACATGGGTGTCTGAGCTGTGGAATAGAGGTAGATCTGATGGGGCCTAAGGGGTGAGGATTATTGTAGATGGGACTTAGCTGTGGAATGGGGTAGATCTGAAGAGGTGAGCAATATTGGAGATGGGCTGTAGCTGTGGACTAAGGGTAGTTCTGAAGGGGTGAGCATTATTGGAGATGGACTGTAGCTGTGGAATAGGCATAGTTCTGAATGAGTGAGCATTATTGGAGATGGGCTGTAGATGTGGAATAGGGTAGATCTAAAGGGGTGAGAATTATTGGAGATGGGACTTAGCTGTAGAATAGGGGTAGATCTGAAGGGCTGAGCATTATTGGAGATGGGCTGTAGCTGTGGAATAAGGGTAGTTATGAAGGGGTGAGCATTTTTGAAGATGGGCTGTAGCTGTGGAATAAGGGCAGTTCTGAATGGTTGAGCATTATTGGAGATGGACTGTAGCTGTGGAATAGGGGTAGATCTGAAGGGGTGAGCATCATTGGAGATGGGCTGTAGTTGTTGAATAGGGGCAGATCTGAAGGGATGAGCATTATTGGAGATGGTACTTAGCTGTAGAATAGGGGTAGTTCTGAAGGGATGAGCATTACTGGAGATGGGCCGTAGCTGTGGAATAGATGTAGATTTGAAGGGGTGAGGAGACCTATGTATGGGACTTCTCACTCAGTATTGTAAACGTTTTATGATTAGTGATAACTAAACTAATCTGTTTGCAGGATGTTTATATATGAAAGAGCTTACAATCAAACATTGATTAATGAACAATTAGATTACCAGCCCAGTTTATCTGGGGATTTTTGCCATCTCTCAGTTTCCCCCACCTCCTCTTCTCCTTGTTCCTGACTCGTGGCCTTTCATTCACAATTGCACTCATTCTTCAAGTCTACAAATGCGACAACCTCCCATGATATCATAGAGAAAGCAGCATTTGTACGAGAATTTCTGGGCAGGTGGGAGGGGACAGCATGTTGGGTTCTTCATAGAAAACTCTGTTTAGAATTAAGCAGATATAAAACTTAAAGAGACATACAACTCAATAGAACGCTAGGGTTGTCAATTACCTATGCTCATCCTCAAGGGGGGGCAAGAGACCAGGAGTGTAAACTACCAATTCTCTAAAAAATATTTTCTTAAAATTGGCACTGCCCCAGAGGGATAGGAAACCAGGAGTGCATACTGCAGTTATCCTGAGATTGTCTGTGTATAGGGCAATGCTATAGTGAGTCTAACATGTCACCCCCAGAGGAACAGGAGACCAGGAGTGAATATTGCAATTATCCTGAGATTATCTATGTATAGGGCAATGCTACAGTGAGTCTCACATGTCAGCCCCAGAGGAACAGGAAACCAGGAGTGCATATTGCAATTATCCTGAGATTATCTATGTATAGGGCAATGCTACAGTGAGTCTAACATGTCATCCCTAGAGGAACAGGAGACCAGGAGTGCATATTGCAATTATCCTGAGATATCTATGTATAGGGCAATGCTACAGTGTGTCTCACATGTCACCCCCAGAGGAACAGGAGACCAGGAGTGCATATTGCAGTTATCCTGAGATTATCTGTGTATAGGGTTATGCTACAGTGACTCTCACATCACCCCCAGAGGAACAGGAGACCAGGAGTGCATACTGCCGTTACCCTGATATTATCTGTGTGTAGGGCAATGCTACAGGGAATCTCACGTCACCCCCAGAAGAACATGAGACCAGGAGGCAGGAGTGCATATTGCAATTATCCTGATTTTATCTGTGTGTAGGGCAATTCTACAGTGAATCTCATGTCATCCCTCCCCTCTAGAGTGACAGGAGACCAGGAGTACATATTGCAATTATCCTGATATTATCTGTGTATAGGGCAATGCTACAGTGAATCTCACATCACCCCCAGAGGAACAGGAGACCAGGAGTACATATTGCAATTATCCTGATATTATCTGTGTATAGGGCAATGCTACAGTGAATCTCATTTCACCCCTCTAGAGTGCCAGGAGACCAGGAGTACATATTGCAATTATCCTGATATTATCTGTGTATAGGGCAATGCTACAGTGAATCTCATGTCACCCCTCTAGAGTGCCAGGAGACCAGGAGTACATATTGCAATTATCCTGATATTATCTGTGTATAGGGCAATGCTACAGTGAATCTCATGTCACCCCTCTAGAGTGATAGGAGACCAGGAGTGCATACTGCATTTATCCTGATATTGTCTGTGTATAGGGCAATGCTACAGTGAGTCTCACATGTCATCCCCACACACGTCACATGTCAATAATAAACATATATTCTACATTACAAATATACGTATCTTATATATACAAATTTTGAGATTGTGAACGTCATCTCTGGCATAAAAGGGATATTTCAGATGTCTGATGTGTTAAATGTAAATGTGCTAACAGTAAAATGAACACAATATGTATGAACAAAAAATACGATTTCTAGAAATCCTCTGTTGATATCCTGTATTTCCACAGTTTTTTGTTCTACAATTAGCATAATCCATGTTTGTTATTTTAAATGTGTAAATCTCAGACTTTAGCTAAAGTGTAGTTGGAACATTTTCTACAAAGAGCTGTGGGTGGAGTTAAACACTGGATGAAAATTACATTGACAAACACCTTTATTAAACTATTAGGTTTAACCTGTACAGGTGTATGTGTATTTTCTATAACCCTTTATTATTGGTTAAATTGACAACCCAATGTAATCAATGCATGGTTGAAATACTCCGGCAATACATTAAAACAAAACTGTAATATTACTGTATGGGTGTTTCCATTGGCTGCTTCCAGCTCTGGATGTATTTTTCATTCTTTCATGACATGGATGGTAAAGCCAATCCCACTGCTACTGACAGTGCTGCATTTAGGCACCAATTAGTAAGCGCTACCCAGGTGCTGAACCAAAAAAGAACCCGCTCCTAAGCTTTACATTCCTGCTTTTACATATAAATATAATATATATATTGTTGCGTTGCCGCACAAGCTGGATGCCAAAGGGGGCACGCAACGATTGGAGGGAGTTGGATTTGTCATCGATCTGCTAAAGAAAGCAGGAGCTGCGAGCGGAGGATCTGCGTTATGTTTACCATAACGCAAAGGTAAGTATTTTTAAAAATAAGAGTCATAGTAAACTTTAATGAATTAAAGTGCCCCTGTTTTTAAGAGTATTATTTGATACTGGGCTTTAATACGTTAACGTCTACAATCATTTTAAGATCTAAAGTAAACCATTAAAATAATATATATATATATATTATTATAATTAATAATATAGCACAGGACTACATGAATAACTCCAATACTTGTGCACCATCAGTTTAGCCTTTGCAATAGCTGACATGAATTTCACTGTGCGCCCAAGTGAGGGATTTAGCGCACATGCGCTATCAGATATGCAGATGTTAGCGCCCTAGACTATCCCTCGAGCAATAAAAATTAATATGAGAGCAAAACTAGAACATTATTGATTGCGCTTATGCAGTGTTAAAGGGACATTAAAGACTAAATACAATTTATTAGCACAATATTAAGGTTATTCCTCGCCTCCCTCTAGTCAGGAGTGCCGCCATGTTGTTCTCTAGCTGTCACTATCTTCCAGTGCTGATGCGTTTGCACATGAGCAGTATCTCTCCTTTAGATACCTGCAGTGTAACTTAGGTTCTAACATGGCAGCTCCCATCAGAGGGAGGTGCATGGAGTGTATTTAGTGATAAATGTCCCTTTAATGCACAATAGTGCTAATATATTTGCACTCCCCTTATAATCTAGGCTTGTATGTTTACTAATTTTAGATCATGTAAGTTTTGCATTAGTAAAGCACA
Source organism: Bombina bombina (assembly GCF_027579735.1). NCBI lineage: Eukaryota > Metazoa > Chordata > Amphibia > Anura > Bombinatoridae > Bombina > Bombina bombina. The sequence goes on from NC_069505.1 coordinate 426,763,412, forward strand.
TAGATAAAGTCCTGTTTAAGGGACATAAGCCTTGCAGCTTGTGAGCGTGACACAGCTGGTCAGCCAATCTGGAGTGACATTCACGTGACCCCGCTAATCATTGGTTGTGTTCCGCAAGAGCCTGTGTATTTAATCTATTTGCAGAGGTTAAATTCATATTAATCTTAAATGACTAATGTAAACGTACACTAAGTAATCATTTAGAGTGTCCTTTTTTTGCACTAAAATGTTCCTTTAAAGGGGCATAATACTCAAAATATTCTTTGTTCTATTTAACAGAAAATGTTGCAAAATGTATTATAGAGCTTTATTTATTGCAAAAGCAGATGATCCGCTGATGAAAGGAATGGGACTCACTTGTACAAATCAGACACTTCCTGTTTGTTTCACCTTAAATTTAAGCAAAAAAAAACTTTTTTATGAAAAAAATAAAATATTTCTAATATGTTTAGCTGCTGATAACAATAATAATAAAAAGATTACTATGTACCTTTAAGTGAGGGCCCCAGTTTTATTATGGCAGAATGTAAAACCTCAGAGTAATCCCTTTAATGTCACAGGGGTCTACAGTACATTGCAAAGCAATTTGTTCTAAGCCTTCCGCCAGTGAGGGGAATTATGTACTTACTGCCCCCCCTATATAAAGCCTCCTGTAAGTCACCACTTCAAACCACTTCTCATTCCTTTCTAATGTTGTGTGTTTTTGTTTCAGACCACAAACCATATAGCGCGGCCTCTGATTCTGTCCCGTGAGCTAAGCACACAGGCTTTGATGTGAGGTTGTCATTCTTTAGCTCTGATGAAAGGTGGGAGAGCGAAAATCCTTCAGAAGTAAGATTTACACAAGATCAAACTCTCAGCGTGTTTGATCCAAGCGCTCACTCGCTCCGCAGAAAATCCCATGAAAGTCTCACTAAGGACAAAACCCTTTCTTAGCAATGTAAGGCCGTAACGAGCCTGTAATTAGTACGGAAATATCTCATCGTGTTTAGATAACATCTTTCATCTCCAGAGAGGTGTGAGCTGACTTCAGTGATTCCTATCGCCTGTTTATAGGTAGAGAAGGGTGTGCGTCATCTGTGTATTTATCTATCTATTTATCATCTATCTATTTATCTATCATCTATCTATTTATCTATCTCTGTCTATCTATCAATCTATCTATCTATTTATCATCTATTTATTTATCTATCATCAATCTATCTATCTATCTATCTATCTGTATCTATCATCTATCTATCTATCTATCTATCTATCTATCACCTATATATCAGCTACCTATCTATCTATCTATCATTTATCTATCTATCTATTCATCAGCTATCTATCTATCTATTTATCTATCAGCTATCTATCTGCTATCTATCTATCTATCATCAATCTATCTATCTATCTGTATTTATCTATCTATCTATCTATCACCTATGTATCAGCTACCTATCTTTCTATCTATCATCTATCTATCTATCTATCTATCTATCTATCTATCTATCAGCTATCTATCTCTCTCAATCTATCTATCTATCTATCTATCTATCTATCTATCTATCTATCTATCTATCTATCTATCTATCATCTATCTATCAGCTATCTATCGATCATCTATCTATCTATCTATCTATATTTAGCAATCTATAATCTATCTATATATCTACCAATCTGTATCTAAGCATTTATCTATCTATCTACCTATTTAACAGCTATCAGCTATCTATCTGTATTTATCTATCTATCTATCTATCAACTATTTATCAGCTACCTATCTTTCTATCTATCATCTATCTATCCATCAGCTATCTATCTCTCTCTCTCTATCTATCTATCTATCTATCTATCTATCATCTATCTATCTATCTATCTATCTGTATCTATATATCCATTCATCTATCCTTCCTACTATCTGTCTGTCTGTCCCATCCATATATCTATCTATCCATCCATCCATCCTTCTATCTGTCTTTTCTATCTATCTATCTATCTATCTATCTATCTATCTATCTATCTATCTATCTATCTATCTGTTATTTGTAAAGCAGCAGTAATGCTCCATGTGGCTGTTATCCTATATTTGTCTCTTCCTAAGTATGTATATATAGCAGCATGAGGCATTCCCACTATATTTTCACTACCTATGAACCATTCAGGGAGCGGGATAGTTTATATGGGGAGTCTCTTCCTAATAGTGAGTAGCAGGAGATCTCCCTTGTCATGATATGGCTTGTTTCTTGATATTTCAGATAAGAGGCTTAAATCCACTTTATATTTTATAGATTATTTATTATCAGACTCTTTCACACCAGATCAGTCCTCTGATACAAAAGCTAAGAAGTTTTAGTGTTGTCAGACGGATCTTTTTGGACATCAGTGACACTAATAAAGCAATAAATGTTAGCATCTACACAATTACTGCATAATTATTACATTTCGCATAGTTGGCTGTAATCCATTGGGAGATTTGCTACTATAAAACAGAGGCAATCACTTTATGAATGACCTCTTGCCACCTGACATTGTAACCGGGGCCTTTACTGCTCACCAGCGAGATCTCTCTTACACAGGGCCAGACTGGGAATAAAAAACAGCCATGGAAAAATATGAAGACCAGCCATATTTTCTGTTGAGTTAGTAAAATGCACATGTTCCATTTTTCTCAAAATACCCCTTCCCCCAAAAAAATTCAACATAAATTATATTACTTTGTATTAACTAAAAGTGCCAGATTATTGTTATTTAGGCATCCTACAATCCAATTGCATCCATTAATCTCCCCTTTAAATTGGAGCTTTCCAGCCCCAGCTGCTGCAGCCCACCAGGAAATCTCCTGGTATCCTGGTAGGCCAATCCGGCCTTGCTCTTACAGTACTGTCAACAGGAGCTATATTTATCCTATGAAAAGGTTAATTTTTCAATCCTATACCTTAAGCCATTTTTAGAATAAGGTCTGTGAATGAAAATGTGGAAATATAATATCAGTTAATTAAGTAATATATAATTTAAGCATGAATGAATATTAGGTTTATAGAAACTCAGTAATTTTTAATGTATCAATATAAACTGGTATGAAAGGTAAAATATTAATTGTCCACCTTAACCAATCCACAAAAAAATGCCCACCTTTAATAGAGAAGCACATGCACCAATTAGAGCAAAGGGAGGCATTTTTAAATGGATTTTCTAACACAGATTCTCATCAGTCTTGATAAAGCCCAGTCTGGAGCGAAACGCGTAGACCTTTTTTTTACACCAACTAGAATCTTCCTGTCACAGCTCGACTCAAGAAAAAGACCTGCTGAAATATCTGGGGTTACACCTACCGAGAAAAAGGGAAGGTGAAAAAAAAGTGCTTTGAGACGACATAAAGACACACTCGCTCCCTGAATATAAAGGCTACCCATTTTGTTCCTATATCTGTAGCCCTACAGTTATCCACTCTGCAGTTGCTTGCTAATATCATAGCAACGAATCACGATACTATGATACTGTGACGTGACAGGAGTCGCAACTTACCTCTCCGCCTAGACGTGGACAGGGCAGCCAAGAGGAGCCACACTGCAAAATCCACATATCCGCCTCTGTCTGAGGTGCAAGGTACATTGTATCAGCGGTTTATATAACCGTGAAATAACTGAGACGCATTGATTGACTATATAAATCCCAGCTCATTGGTGGTGTTTGTTGTTCGGTGGACATATGCTTTCATTCGTCTAAACAGTTAGGCTTTTCAGATGGTTTTTATATTCACAAGTAAGAATAATTGTTTTTAGACAATATATATACTCCACTGTTATTTTTATTGTTATCAGTTGCACATTGAAGTATTGGTTTTAATTTGTTACAGGGAGATGTCCCTTATTAACTCATCTATCTGTTTCATTTTATGCTACAAAATAAATATTTTGTTATTATCACTCTGACCAATAGTCTATATATTGTTACAATATTAATATAATACTAGTTCGTGCTTTAAGCGCTACTGTATATATTGTTTTAATTGGAGGGGTTAAATTGAGGTAAGCAGGACTTATTTCCTAAGCGCTTATGTTTATCTTTTTCTCTAAGTAGAGGGTCACAAACCATCATACTGAAGCCATTCACTAGTGAAGAAGGTCCCCAGTAATCGTGGCGCTATTACCTTTTATGCAGGTCACTGTTACACAATACGATGCCATAATTGCGGATATTATGGGACTCACGTATTAAGGAACCAGGTTCCGAACTTGGGAACGTCTGCCCATTTTCATAGGGAGCAGCAGATACTGTAAATCTACTGCACATATTTTCTATTACATAAGTATTTGCTTGTGAAGAGCCGCCCCTGTAATTAGCTGTTATTGACCCCAAGCATGTGAGATTTGGGGTTATTTATTGTCAGAGTTTGTGGAGAGTTTGTATAGCTTTGCAAATTGCGGTAAATTACATTAATCAGTCTGAAGAATGAGTGAGCTTGTGACGGACTCCGTATACCCCAACTGGGAATCTCCACTAAACAATCCTTCTTTACCTTGGAACCTGTAGCTGTATAGGGGGAAAAGTGATTATAGCAAGTACCACCCTAATAACCAGACAAGACCAGTATTAAGGTGAAAACACAAACAGACTTTATTGGGACAAACACAAAGCTTATATACACGTTTGCCATCTGATAAGAGCCTTATCTGATCAAGAAATCGCCTCCCCTCCAGACAGACAGGCACCTCCATAGGAATGTAGAGATTCCACAATAGCTAGGTCATAATTTTGGGGTGATCCCGAGGGAGCGGCCCCTATTCTGATTATCATTGGAGAGCCTGGACCCCCAGATGTCACAGTTAAAAAAGCGACACGATGCCGGAGCGGCAGCCTGGTAATGGTTTACTCAGGACCAGCATGAGGTAGCGAGGTGTCCAAAACCCCAGGTTCCCGATTGAGCACCCTCCTAGAAATCACCCCAACCCATGCCCATCAGAGGTATAACAAGTCCCCAAAAGAGCGGAGCTCTGGGGCAAAGGGCCTCTGGAACGACCTAGAATAAAATTCAGCAGGGATCTCTAGCGAGCCCAGCAAGAAGTTCCATCAGATTCCGGATGGGCCTCGGCAAGTCAGGAAGCAGCCAAGCGGGGCAGTGATCAGCTCTTTCAGGGCAAAGTGCAATCATGGAAACCATAAAAGGGGAACTGGTGGGAACACAATAATCCACAGGAGGAGAGGGGGTTGGCCTTGGCAGCCTTGCATCTGTGACAGATCTCTTGATCAATGACAATAACCAATCAGAAGATTGAGAGGGTTCATGATTAATAACACTAAACCAATCAGAAGAATGAGAGAATTTTTTATTAATAACACTAAACTAATCAGAAGAATGCAAGAGTACTTGATTAATAACATTAACCAATCAGAATTGTATGTACTCAGGATTAAGTAGAAAGCTCCTGTGGGCAAGAACCTGAAGACATAAATAAAGATTTTAAATAAAGTTTTTTATTTCCTGAATGAAATAAGGTTTTTTTATTTTTATTTTAGGCAGGGTAAATAGTGGTAGGGATTTATCTTTGGGAGGAAATTGAGTAAGGGGAGAAGTCTGCAGACAGAGGCATATAGGGGGTAATTTTAGTTTAGGGGTTTGCAGAGGTAAGATCCCCCCTGCAGGCATTCATTTTTAGCGGCAACAGGGTTTACAGGGAGTGCAGAATTATTAGGCAAGTTGTATTTTTGAGGATTAATTTTATTATTGAACAACAACCATGTTCTCAATGAACCCAAAAAACTCATTAATATCAAAGCTGAATAGTTTTGGAAGTAGTTTTTAGTTTGTTTTTAGTTATAGCTATTTTAGGGGGATATCTGTGTGTGCAGGTGACTATTACTGTGCATAATTATTAGGCAACTTAACAAAAACAAATATATACCCATTTCAATTATTTATTTTTACCAGTGAAACCAATATAACATCTCAACATTCACAAATATACATTTCTGACATTCAAAAACAAAACAAAAACAAATCAGTGACCAATATAGCCACCTTTCTTTGCAAGGACACTCAAAAGCCTGCCATCCATGGATTCTGTCAGTGTTTTGATCTGTTCACCATCAACATTGCGTGCAGCAGCAACCACAGCCTCCCAGACACTGTTCAGAGAGGTGTACTGTTTTCCCTCCTTGTAAATCTCACATTTGATGATGGACCACAGGTTCTCAATGGGGTTCAGATCAGGTGAACAAGGAGGCCGTGTCATTAGATTTACTTCTTTTATACCCTTTCTTGCCAGCCACGCTGTGGAGTACTTGGACGCGTGTGATGGAGCATTGTCCTGCATGAAAATCATGTTTTTCTTGAAGGATGCAGACTTCTTCCTGTACCACTGCTTGAAGAAGGTGTCTTCCAGAAACTGGCAGTAGGACTGGGAGTTGAGCTTGACTCCATCCTCAACCCGAAAAGGCCCCACAAGCTCATCTTTGATGATACCAGCCCAAACCAGTACTCCACCTCCACCTTGCTGGCGTCTGAGTCGGACTGGAGCTCTCTGCCCTTTACCAATCCAGCCACGGGCCCATCCATCTGGCCCATCAAGACTCACTCTCATTTCATCAGTCCATAAAACCTTAGAAAAATCAGTCTTGAGATATTTCTTGGCCCAGTCTTGACGTTTCAGCTTGTGTGTCTTGTTCAGTGGTGGTCGTCTTTCAGCCTTTCTTACCTTGGCCATGTCTCTGAGTATTGCACACCTTGTGCTTTTGGGCACTCCAGTGATGTTGCAGCTCTGAAATATGCCCAAACTGGTGGCAAGTGGCATCTTGGCAGCTGCACGCTTGACTTTTCTCAGTTCATGGGCAGTTATTTTGCGCCTTGGTTTTTCCACACGCTTCTTGCGACCCTGTTGACTATTTTGAATGAAACGCTTGATTGTTCGATGATCACGCTTCAGAAGCTTTGCAATTTTAAGAGTGCTGCATCCCTCTGCAAGATATCTCACTATTTTTTACTTTTCTGAGCCTGTCAAGTCCTTCTTTTGACCCATTTTGCCAAAGGAAAGGAAGTTGCCTAATAATTTTGCACACCTGATATAGGCGGTTGATGTCATTAGACCACACCCCTTCTCATTACAGAGATGCACATCACCTAATATGCTTAATTGGTAGTAGGCTTTCGAGCCTATACAGCTTGGAGTAAGACAACATGCATAAAGAGGATGATGTGGTCAAAATACTCATTTGCCTAATAATTCTGCACTCCCTGTATAGTGGTGAACAACTGTGTGCGACCAAGGAGGAGCTGCAATTGCACATAGTTATTCAGCACCGGCTGTGTACTGCCCCATTGTGGAGGTTAAACACATAGGGGTTAATTATAATCTTTCAGCAGCAGCTTTATTGTCTCTTTTTTGGGCCAAAAAGTCTACTTTACATTTCAATGTGATCACAATAGCACATTTTCAGCTGATTCCCGCACTCGCAAACAGGTTTTTGGATTTTCAATAAAACTTCTGTTTCTCCTATGGATCCAAAAAGTTCTCAGTGATCACAATCCATTATAGAGTCACTTTTCAAAACTTTTTCAAGGACAGTTTTCCCTTTCCCAATTCAACACCTCTAAGTACTTAAGTCTTGGAAAAGGCATTTAAAAATTCTTTAACACTATTTCAGTCTATTATCTTGCTCATGATCAAAGCACTCTGAAATAGCCACAGGACACGTTCTAGAGGTTTATTAACGTACATGGGGGTAGATTTATTAAAGTTCCATTCATCCCTATTGGTGGGGCTGTATACACTGAACAGAGCACACATTTATATATATGTAGATCTGTTGACTACGTGATTTCCTGTAATTTACAGGAGATCTGCAGGAAAAGTCACTTCAGGACCCCAACACCTACAAATTACATTTTGTTTTTATTTTTAATATTTGATTAAAAGCCTCACTCGCACATGTTTTTAAAGGAGATTGCTGAATCTCAGCTTTCATAGGAACCTATTGTGATCTGTTTTCCATCATTTTTTTTATGTTGTCAGGATGGGCAGACTGAACTATTTTTCTGTTTTTTTTACAACTTTAATAATATATTTTTTTCAAATATTTAAATCTATTGTTTATTAAAGCACCATTTTCTGTTTTGTGTGAACTGAAAACTAAATGGCGACTACGAGTTTCTATGTAAAGGACTTAAAGGGACAGTCCGGTCAAAATTTAAATGCACATAGATTATTTACATCTAAATGTAGCTACCAATCAGCAAGCGCTATCCAGGGTTCTGAACCAAACATGGGCCTGCTCCTAAGCTTACATTCCTGCTTTTCAAATAAAGATACCAAGAGAACGAAGAAGAAAAAATGATAATAGGAGTAAATTAGAAAGTTGCTTAAAATTACATGCTCTACCTAAATCATGAAAGAAAAAAAATTGGGTTTAATATCCATTTAAATCCAGCATAAGAAGATATTATAAGTCCTTTGCATAGAAAGCATAGAAAGAAGGGAATGGCTACAAGATTCGCTTCCATTGATAATAATAGAGTTTAACTTGCAGCTGTAACGAGGTACAAATGTTCTGGGATTTTTTAGTTGATGTTAGTTTTATTGAATCTAGAACTTTGAGTAGCCGGTGCAAATGTAATATGCAAAAATAATTTCATGGAAAGAACAGTAGCTACATATAATGGTTCTTGAACTCTAGAGGTAATGATATAATTATATAATGATATAAGGATAAAATGATATAAGGGTATACTGTAAACAGGAAAGGAATTTAAGGGTTTCTGAGAAATTCAAACTGCTATCCTGAGGGTTAGTTAATCGTATGCTCTTACCTACAGACCATGTGATTCATATAATGCTATAATGATATAAAGATATAAGGATATAATGATATAAGGATATAAGGATATAAGGATATAATGATATAAAGATATAAGGATATAAGTATATACTGAAATAATGATAAAAGGATATAAGGATATAATGATATAAAGATATAAGGATATAATGATATAAGGATATATTGATATAAAGATATAAAGATATAATGATATAATGATATAAGGATATAATGATATAAGGATATAATGATATAAAGATATAAGGATATAAAGATATAATGTTATAAAGATATAATGATATAAGGATATAATGATATAAGGATATAATAATATAAGGATATAATGATATAATGGTATAAGGATATAATGATATATAGATATAATGATATAATGATATAAGGATATAATGATATAAGGATATAAGGATATAATGAAATAAGGATATAATGAAGTAAGGATATAAGGATATAATGGTATAAGGATATAAAGATATAATGATATAAAGATATAAGGATATAATGATATAAGGATATAATGATCTAAATATATGACATACTATAAACAGAAAAAGGAATTTAGGGGTGTCTGAGAAATGCAAAATGCTATCCTGAGGGTTAGTTAATCGTATGCTCTTACCTACAGACCATGTGATTCATATCCGCTATCAAAGTCTTTGACTCATATGTCCCCAGATCAGACCCTCCAGCACTTTCAGAACACAGCTCTTTTATATTTGTTTATATTTATTTAACTATTATTTGCCTGGAAATACATCTTCATTTATAGAGACAAACACGAATAGAGAAATGTTGCCATAATTTACCTGCCAAATAGCCTAGTAGCATAGGAAAAGGTTACTGTGAAAAAAATATTAGCCTGCTCACTGTTAACCTCTTAAATGAGCATGACAACCTGTTGTCATCATACACATTAATATGTCATCATCATGGGGGAGTCATCCTTCCAATCCAGGTCCTGTGACCCCCCCCCCCCCCCACACACACACACACACTGCACTCCAGGAAGGTGACTGCAGTCTTGGCGACATTACAGGGGGGCCCTATTTCTGCCTGTTTGAGCTAGAGGGACAGCTGACCCTTCATTTGAAAGGGAAGACTCCACTCTTTAAAATTCGGGATCACTTGTCCCTCTAAGATGAAGTTAATCTATGTTAAAGATGTTGATCACTAGCCCCATTGGAAGCCAAGTTATTTCTAGTGGGGGGGCAGGGGGGATATGCCAGAACCCGTATCTCTCCCTCTGATTTCATTTTAGGAGAATAAGATCCCTTAAAATAGAGGAAATTTCTTGCTTTTAAATGAGGTCTCACACTCATCACACTCAACCATTTTTATGAGATCACCATGGTGTATACACCTGTACTATGTTTGGAAGGTGCTTTTAGAGCTTCCATTTCCCCCACAGGGGAGTATTAGACCTCATTTTAGAAGAGGGATCCTACACCCCTGTCAATAGTAGGTGTAAGGAACTCAGGATGCTAGTGGATCTCAACTGCAGACTGTTAAGGTTATTAATAACCCTTGAAGTTTGTGGACAACTTAGAAATTAATTCTAATTATTCATATCAGATCTAAAGTAGTTTAGGTTAGTAATATCCCTTTAAGTTTGATTTTGTATCACTGCCAGCTTAATTAACTACTATGGCTTAAGTAGTCCTTGAAAGTGATAGTGAGTTTAATACGGCAAAGAAATAAGCAACACTGCACCAATAAGACTTGTGCATGATCGAAAAATTTGTTTCAGTTCGGTTCGGTTCAGATCGATTCGGATTTTTTCGAATTTCAGTTCGGATCGATTCGAATTCTGAAAAATTCGAATTAATTCATTTCGGATTTGTTTCGGATTCATTCGGATTCAAATGAATTAGGCTGGATTCGCTTCGGTTCGATTCAGAAATTCAGAATTTCGGTATGTGTTAGGTGGGATATGCTGTGTATTACACTAGTATTATGTACTGTATATTAGGTGTAACCCATAGCAGAGTGATATAAACTAATATACTGTACAATAATAATGTAATCCATGGCCATCCGAATCTACCGAATAAATCCGAACTAATTCGGATTTATTCGGTAGATTCGGCACTATTTCAATTCGGAAATTCGAATCGATCCGAATCTCTGAATTGAAGAAATTTGGCCGAATTTCCGAATCGATCCGAAATGAATCAGACATGTCTAGCACCAATGTGGAAATGGTTTCAATCAGATTTGTTGCTAATGGATTGTATCAGTTATACGGAGGTTTTAGTAACCGCGTCTCACTCTGAAACAAAGTATCTGCTCTGTTCGTGACTGACAGTTGAAACGTCACTAGGGGGATTCCCAGAATGTGTGAGTCAGAGAGAGGAGGGCTCACAGTCCGTTAGGGAAAATAATCAAGCGGTATCGTTAGAGGGTAAAGTCTTCCAATGTTTGGAGAAGCTACTTACGGCAGCTTAAAGTTCGTTTCCTGATGCAGGTATGTTACTTCTGCATAATGCGGTAGGAAAAAGCCGATTCCGTAGCACTGAAAACTCCGCAACAGGAAGAGATCGCCACAGTGTTGGGAAACTGGAGGCTGTGATATGTTATGTAGCAAGATCCTAGGTAAATCCTGTGTGAGGAGTTTCGGTGTATAACTGCTTAGATTTAGAATAACTTCTGGGTTGTAGGAAGCAGTTGATGAGTTGATTGGGCAGTTAGTTGCACTGTGAAAAGCAGTTGTCACAAGGAGAACAAGTAGTAATATAGAAGCTTAGAATTCAGGCTGGTGTACTAGACTTCAAACAAAATACTAAGCACCTGGTTTAAGGTGCGCAACAGACTTATAGGCAAGTGGGAGGATTTTGGAAAGGGGATGTTGATATAAAACTGAAGATCCTGACAGTAGGTTATTGGCATAAATATTTATTTACTGTATGGGGGCAGTGCCCCAAAGGTGTCTACAGTATATAGCACACATGTAAAGAATATCCCTCACATAAAAGGGAGATTAACCATTTTCAAATGAGAGGTCTCATACTTAGGATGACCATATTGCCACTTTATAAAGGGACACATATGAAAAATACATATGACAGGGTTCTTATACAAAACATTTCTTTAAACAGCCCTGAAAACAGCCCTGTCATATGTATTTTTCATATCTGTCCCTTTTTAAAGCGGCAATATGGTCACCCTACTCATACTCCTTTAGGTTGCAGATGGTTGTTATAGAAATGTCAATCATCTGTCTGCCTTTTATTATTATATGTTGTTTGTAACATTTATAATAGAACACAAACAGTGTTACTTCTTTTTTGGGCTATTTTTTTAATGCATAGAGGCATAGGAGGCCCTTTAAATTAGCTGACACTCATGGTACTTTAAAATTACTGGACATTTAAGTGTCCAGTATTTCTTTACAGATTTTACTGGACAATCTGTTAAAATACCGCACTGTCCGGTTAAATACTGGGCACCTGGTAACGCTACAGGTCAGATGAGGGTTGTTGGGGTCTAGATGTATGTTGTACACCAGGTTTTAACCACAGTATTTTCCCTCTTTATCCCGCGGTGAGTGTGAGGTTATATTGAGGTACAAGGTATGATTATCTGCATGTGGAATCACAATGAACTGTTCCTTGTATCATTACTTTTAATAAATTTGGTACCATAATGACTGCAAGAACATACACAGGTCCTTGATGAGCCTGTGATGGACTTTCTGATAACTGTGACTGTATACAAAGGGATAAACGCAAACATACAGGTATGCAAAATCTAAAACTGGATGCGCCTCAACCTAATAAGATATATAATAAAGGTGCTTAATCAAAAAATAAATCTTAATAAAGATGGAAATCACCCCTATATTAGGGTAATAACCAACAGTATATTATGTGGCAAAGGGGCCCATTTATCAACCTCCATACGGAGATTGAGGGCCCGTGTCTTCAGACTCGCCAGAAACAGCAGTTATGACTCACAAGAGCTGCTGGTGCAACGCTGCCCCTGCAGATTCGCTGCCAATCGGCCACCAGCAGAGGGGTGTCAATCAACCCGATCGTACTCGATCCAGGTTAGACAGACAATGGATGTAAGTCTCCCATTATATACTAATTACCTTCTGGTATACACCTGAGGAAACGATCTTAGAACTGAGAAACATGTTGTGTATTATATTTTAATTATGTTTAATAAACCAAGTTTTTATATGTACCTTGGATCTTGTCAGCTAACGTACTGTGGTTTGCTGTGGTTTTGTGCTAATCGCACCTGATTATGCTATGCAGACTTCGATCCACTGAACGGTTAGTGATTTGAAGGGCACTCACACATCCTAAAGATCTGGGTCCATTTAGCGACTCGATTGGGAGTGTGAACGGTTTGCCCCACACAAGAAGGTGATTAGTATATGATGGGAGACTTTGGTCCATTGTCTGTCTGACCCTGAGTGTGAGCTAGCTGGGCGGCTCCTAATAGTTCAGCCTGCCGTGACAGCACTGTTTGTGCTTCTCTGTTTGTGAGTATGAATTTTGCACCTACACTTCACATCACGTTTTGAGTGACATACTTCATTTTTGGGCGCCACATTTTTCTACTGACACAGACATCTTGGAACATGACTACGGACATTTGTTGAGCCTGAAACGTTGCTATTTTTGGACCCTATGCTAAATAAATAAAGGTCCTTTTTTAACCTTTGCAGCTTAAAGGACTTTTTGGAATTTGTATCAAGGCTTAATTAGTATCCTACAGCGACTGCAGTACTACAGCGCCATCTTGTAGCTCAGCTATTCTCACTCCCTGCGACAGAAACGGTGTAAATTTACATCAGTGGCGTTTCAGCTTCACGTGCATGATACAGAGCAGGAGATTTGAGTTACATAAGATATATTACAACAGCCCTCACTGCAGAAATCACAACATTACTGATCTGCTTCTAGGGTTGCCAACTGTGTCCCATAAAAATACCAGACAACCTATAGGTGACTGAGCACAGGTGATAGATGAGATCACACAGTGTCCCCCTAATAGCTCTTGCCTTAGACCCCACGCTTTATCCCAACATCTATATTTTTCACAACTGAGCAGTCATTTTATCCCCTTGGTTGCCAGGAACATATGCATGTGGCAGTGATTTGACCCCATTAACTGCCATAATTTAAACCCCCCCTATGGCTGCCTGTAAAACATTATATAAAAGTCAGTGTTACTTTTTGGCCATATTTGTAATGAATCTGGGCATATTAGGCCTTTTACATTTAGCGGACTTTAAAAATAATAATAATATTTAAGTGTTTAGTATTTTTGTATAGAATTTACTGGACACCTGGCAACCCTAACTGCTTCTGTCAAAGCGAAAATACCTAGGGGTCGATTTAACCATCAGCGGATGTTACTTCCAACCCCGATCGTTTCAGGTCCGCAAGAAACGGAAGTGAAGAAGCAGCGGTCGTAAGAATACAATCAGGATGATTGACGGCCCCAGCTAGTGGCCGATTGGCCAAGGGTGAGCAGGGGGCGGCATTGCACAAGAAATGCTTGTGCAATGTTAAATGCTGTCGGCATTTAACTACAGCGAATCATGTCCGCTCAACCCCACATAAATCTACCCCCTTATCTCCAAGATGGCGGTGCCCAGTATAAAGATGCAGAGCTCCACCAACTAGTGCGTGTAAGGGGTTAAATAGGAGAACGGATATAAAGAGCGTAAGGAGGACTAATCATAATATTGTAGCTGTGCCCAGCAGTTTGATGTTTCTTTAAACAGAGGTGCAGCTCAGATGTGTACAAGGCTGCAGTTATCTGCCTGATAGTGACAGGAAATGAGGGAACTTCAGACAGAGAGAGACACTCAGCAGCCTCCCTTGCTTTCCATTATTGTCAGAGGACAGAGACTGGTCAGGAAACTGTGAGCCTTGCAGGGTATTTATAAACCAGCACAATATATATGGAATGTGGCTATTGTGTACCGGGGTGAAAGGTCCTATGTTTATACAGGGGCCGGTGGGGCAGGTCACTGCTAGACTGAAAACTGCCTGACTCACTCTGCTCTCTCAATGCTTGTCAGATAACCTCACCTGAGTCACCCAGTGCATTGTGCCGTGACAAGGGAAGGCCATGCCATGAGGATCATTACATTTCTCTATGACACAGGGGGGGCATGAGGATCATTACATTTCTCTATGACGGGGGGGCATGAGGATCATTACATTTCTCTATGATGGGGGGCATGAGGATCATTACATTTCTCTATGACGGGGGGGCATAAGGATTATTACATTTCTTTATGACGGGGGGGCATGAGGATCATTACATTTCTCTATGACACGGGGGGGCATGAGGATCATTACATTTCTCTATGACGGGGGGGCATAAGGATTATTACATTTCTTTATGACGGGGGGGCATGAGGATTATTACATTTCTCTATGACACGGGGGGGCATGAGGATCATTACATTTCTCAATGACAGGGGGGGCATGAGGATCATTACATTTCTCTATGACACGGGTGGCATGAGGATCATTACATTTCTCTATGACGGGGGGGCATAAGGATTATTACATTTCTTTATGACGGGGGGGGCATGAGGATCATTACATTTCTCTATGACACGGGGGGGCATGAGGATCATTACATTTCTCTATGACGGGGGGGCATAAGGATTATTACATTTCTCTATGACACGGGGGGGCATGAGGATCATTACATTTCTCTATGACACGGGTGGCATGAGGATCATTACATTTCTCTATGACGGGGGGGCATAAGGATTATTACATTTCTTTATGACGGGGGGGGCATGAGGATTATTACATTTCTCTATGACACGGGGGGCATGAGGATCATTACATTTCTCTATGACGGGGGGCATAAGGATTATTACATTTCTCTATGACATGCAAAAACTAATTTCAGGGAGGTGGCTTCAATGGCTACTGCGCTGTGTGCTGTGCGACCCCTCCCCCCCCAAGTTATATACTGGACACCTTGAAACCCTAAATAAGATACAGACTTATCATTAAAGTAGCTTCCCATTAAAGTCACATTAAAAAAAAGTAGCTTTATTGCACAACCACATACAATAAACCTATTTTCCAGTGATCGTACGCTTGTTGAATGCTCAAATATTTTAGAATACGAAGTTTAATTACGCACAGTAAATAAGGTAGTATTTGTGTTTTATTTTATTAAAATTAGTGGGGGCTTTTTGGTTACTGATGCACGCTTTGAGAGTTTCATAGTGTCCCAGCTTGTGAAGTACTCAGTATAGTTGTCGCTGTACGACTTTCGGATTTTGTGTCTGGGGGAGTGTGTGTGATTTTGAGTTTGAGAGGCTATTTGTAATAATTTTTTGTACTCACAGTAGAGTTAGTTTAATAAGGACATGACAGCAGGGGTGTCTATCTCCTCCCTCACACACACTCTTTGCCCTGTTTCTCGGTTCTCACTCAGCCTATGCTGCAGCCGTTGTTGCCTGCTGCTGATTCTCCAGAGCCTTATCACCGCCTGCAAACAGCAGGAGGGAGGGTGGCTGACACGCAATACGCTGAAAGTAAAGACAGATTTGCTGTGACAACGTCTTCCACCTCAACGATGTCACTGCAACTAAACGCATTCCTTAAAGAAACACTCGGCTAGATTACGAGTTGTGCGTTAGGGTTAAAAAGCAGCGTTGAGAGGTCTTGAAATGACAGGCTCACCGCTCACTTTTTTGGCCAGACTCGGAAATACCGCAAATCCACTTACGTCAATTGCGTATCCTATATTTTCAATGGGACTTGCATAGCGCCGGTATTACGAGTCTGACCAAAAGTGAGCGGTAGACCCTCTCATGTCAAGACTGATACCGCATTTAAAAGTCAGTAGTTAAGAGTTTTACACTACAACGCCGTAGCATAAAACTCTTAACTAAAGTGCTTAAAAGTACACTAACACCCATAAACTACCTATTAACCCCTAATCTGAGTCCCCCCTCACATCGCAAACACTAAAAAAAATATTTTTAACCCCTAATCTGCAGAACCGGACATCGCCACCACTATAATAAACATATTAACCCCTAAACCGCCGCACTCCCGCATCGCAAACACTATTTAAATATTATTAACCCCTAATCTGCTGGCCCTAACATCGCCGACACCTACCTACATTTATTAACCCCTAATCTGCCACCCCCAACGTCGCCACTATAATAAAGTTATTAACCCCTAAACCTAAGTCTAACCCTAAACCTAACACCCCCTAACTGAAATATAATTTTAATAAATCTTTTAAAATTAGCCAATAGGATTTTTTCTACCTTAATTCCGATTGGCTGATAGAATTCTATCAGCCAATCGGAATTGAAGGGACCCCATCTTGGATGACATCATTTAAAGGAACCTTCATTCTTCAGTTGGACGTCGTTTGAAGAGGATGCTCTGCGTCGGATGTCTTGAAGATGGAGTCGCTCCACGCCGGATGGATGAAGATAGAAGATGCCGCCTGGATGAAGACTTCTGCCCGTCTGGAGGACCTCTTCTTCCCGGCTTGGATGATTAGATTAGGTGTAATTAGTTTAAAAAGCTTGTAATTATTTTATTATTTTCTGTAATTTAGTGGGGTTTTTTTTTTGTACTTTAGATAATTGTATTTAATTGTATTTAATTGTATTTAGTTTAGGGAATTAATTTAATTATAGTGTAGTGTTAGGTGTAATTGTAACTTAGGTTAGGTTTTATTTTACAGGTAAATTTGTCTTTATTTTAACTAGGTAGCTATTAAATCGATAATAACTATTTAATAACTATTCTACCTAGTTAAAATAAATACAAAGTTGCCTGTAAAATAAAAATAAATCCTAAGGTAGCTACAATGTAACTATTAGTTATATTGTAGCTAGCTTATGGTTTACTTTATAGGTATTTAGTTTTAAATAGGAATAATTTAGTTAATTGTAGTTATTTTATTTAGATTTATTTAAATTATATTTAAGTTAGGGGGGGTTAGGGTTAGGGTTAGACTTAGGTTTAGGGGTTAATAACTTTAATATAGTGACGGCGATGTTGGGGGTGGCAGATTAGGGGTTAAGAAGTGTAGGTAGATGGCGGTGACATTGGGGGCTGCAGATTAGGGGTTAATAAATATAATGTAGGTGTCGGCGATGTTGGGGGCAGCAGATTAGGGGTTAATAAGTATAATGTAGGTGGTGGCGGTGTCCGGAGCAGCAGATTAGGGGTTAATAATATAATGTAGGTGTCGGCGATGTCAGGGGCGGCGGATTAGGGGTTAATAAGTGTAAGATTAGGGGTGTTTAGACTCAGGGTTCATGTTAGGGTGTTAGGTGTAGACATAAAATGTATTTCCCTATAGGAATCAATGGGGCTGCGTTAAGAGCTGAACGCTGCTTTTTTGCAGGTGTTAGGTTTTTTTTCAGCCGGCTCTCCCCCATTGATTCCTATGGGGAAATCACGCACAAGCACGTTTTAGCAGCTCACCGTTAACGTAAGCAGCGCTGGTATTGAGGTGAGATGTGGAGCAAAATTTTGCTCTACGCTCACTTTTCTGCGGCTAACGCCGGGTTTCTAAAAACCCGTAATACCAGCGTTGTCTGCAAGTGAGCGGTGAGGGAAAACTCGTTAGCACCGCACCCCTCCTAATGCAAAACTCATAATCTAGGTGACTGTTTACAGATTTTGGCCACTTTGGATCATGGTACTTGTAGTTTCAGGGATATTGCATTTCATTTGCGGGCGTCAGGGAGCCGCTATTACAATGAGGGAGACTCCCTGAACTTCAGGGAGAGTTGGGATGTCTAGTGAATGGAAATATAAAAAATAGAATGAATATAGTGTTGACACAGGGGGCATGAGGATCATTACATTTCTCTATGACACAGGGGGGCATGAGGATCATTACATTTCTCTATGACACAGGGGGGCATGAGGATCATTACATTTCTCTATGACACAGTGGGGCATAAGGATTATTACATTTCTCTATGACACAGGGCGGCATGAGGATTATTACATTTCTCTATGACACAGTGGGGCATGAGGATCATTACATTTCTCTATGACGGGGGGGCATGAGGATCATTACATTTCTCCATGATACCGGGGGGGCATGAGGATCATTACATTTCTCTATGACACGGGGGGCATGAGGATCATTACATTTCTCTATGACACATGGGGGGGCATGAGGATCATTACATTTCTCTATAACACAGGGGGCATGAGGATCATTACATTTCTCTATGACACGGGGGGCATGAGGATCATTACATTTCTCTATGACACGGGGGGCATGAGGATCATTACATTTCTCTATGACATGGGGGGCATGAGTATCATTACATTTCTCTATGAAACAGGGGGGGCATGAGGATCATTACATTTCTCTATGACACAGGGGGCATGAAGATCATTACATTTCTCTATGACACAGGGGGGCATGAGGATCATTACATTTCTCTATGACACACGGGGGGGCATGAGGATCATTACATTTCTCTATGACACGGGGGGCATGAGGATCATTACATTTCTCTATGACACAGGGGGGGGCATGAGGATCATTACATTTTTCTATGACACAGGGGGGGCATAAGGATCATTACATTTCTCTATGACACAGGGGGCATGAGGATCATTACATTTCTCTATGACACACAGGGAATGAGGATCATTAAATTTCTCTATGACACGGGGGGCATGAGGATCATTACATTTCTCTATGACACACGGGGGGCATGAGGATCATTACATTTCTCTATGACACGGGGGGCATGAGGATCATTACATTTCTCTATGACACGGGGGCATGAGGATCATTACATTTCTCTATGACACAGGGGGCATGCAGATCATTACATTTCTCTATGACACGGGGGGCATGCGGATCATTACAATTCTCTATGACACGGGGGGCATGAGGATCATTACATTTCTCTATGACACAGGGGGGGCATGAGGATTATTACATTTCTCTATGACACGGGGGGCATGAGGATCATTACATTTCTCTATGACACGGGGGCATGAGGATCATTACATTTCTCTATGACACAGGGGGCATGCAGATCATTACATTTCTCTATGACAGGGGGGGGCATGCGGATCATTACAATTCTCTATGACACAGGGGGGCATGCGGATCATTACATTTCTCTATAACACGGGGGCATGTGGATCATTACAATTCTCTATGACACGGGGACATGTGGATCATTACATTTCTCTATGACACGGGGGCATGTGGATCATTTCAATTCTCTATGACACAGGGGGGCATGCGGATCATTACATTTCTCTATGACGGGGGGGCATGAGGATCATTATAATTCTGTATGACACAGAATTGCACATTGCTTGGGGACTCCTGCATTCCTGTATACTGCTTTATGTGGCATACTAAGCCTTGAACCTGACAAGAAAGCCTCTGTTTGACTGTAACATTTAGCCTCCCTGTTCATTGTTGTGGGGACCTTGCATTCAACAAAATTAGTATCTAGGGTTTCTGGGTGTCTTATATTGACATGGATAGTGCAGTATTTTAATTGGCTGTATAGTAAAATCTCCACACTTAATTATAGGCTTCTTAAGGAAATGTAAGGCAAATTGCACATAAGGGTAAAGGCCAAGATGGAGGAGTGAGAGTGTTCTTGTGTGTGTGTGTGTGTGTGTGTGTGTGTGTGTGTGTGAAACAATGTTGCAGTTAGAGAGGAGGGGTTTGGCTTACCTGTTTAAGACCTGTACAGGAAGTCCAATCCTCTTTCTGCTTGTTTCCTTGAAGTTTTCACATGAAAAGTTGTGTACCCCCTAATCGCTTCATGGAGCCTTTGGAGAGGCCTGCAGAAAGAGAGATAGGAAAGTGAAGCTGCAGATTCGAGACTGGATCCTCTCTTCTCTGGATGCAGTGGGTCATTTTCTTTTCCTATTTATCCCTTTCCCCTCCACCTGTCAGGAAGTTCCCCCTCTCCACATCAACCAGGATTTGTGGTGGGTTGAGGACACAAGCTGGGGTGTAGGGGAGGTTTCGGGCCATTTGGGATAGCATGGGCTATAGGCGCGGTAGGCCATGCGGGTCATTTTTATATCCGCCATCGATCCCGGGTCTCCCTCAGGCCTTATCCCTCCCTCCTCCTGGAATTCCTTACTGTCAGGCGTGATTGGTTACGGTAGTGGGAGCACAGGTGCATTACCTGAGTTCCCGGTCGGCTGGTTGGGTGGTCCTTCACTGCGGTCATGTCCCTCCTTCTTTCCCTTGCGACGGTGCTATCCTAGGCTCTGGGTGCACCCACGCAGCTCATCGGGTCTCCATTGGTTGGTCCGTTCAGTTCGCGGGCTTTTCCGGTCGCATTGTCTTCTCCCGCGGTCACTTCCGGTCTGAGGTCCTCCACCGGTGTCATTTCCGGTGACATAACTTCCGTGACGTCACTTCCAGAAACGCGATTTCAGGGCCGGACAAGGAGCACATTGAGTCCCCTCCGCGGTCCCACGGGTAAGAGGGGAGTACCGCTGGGGGGGACTTTGGCTCCTGGGTGGTAATTCACATCTGGCAAGGTGGAACTAGGGAGCTACAAGTAGCCTCCCATTGAATAAGGGATATATTGACTCAGTAGGGGGCAATGCTGTTAAAGTCACTTGGGGGCATGAGGCCAGGGAGCAGATGTGCACCCTGGTAGATAAAACAAATCGCAGCCTCATCCGTTACCAATACAGCATAGCACTGGGTGTAGGGGGCTTATGAGAGCCCTAGCAAGCGGGCCATATCCTGTTGTTTCATAATTCAGATATGGCAGATCCCCCGGTTAGGAGTAGGAGGAATTCCTCTCCTCAAGCCACCAAACTGATTCACTACAGTGATCTAATTTAGAGTGTTGCAGTTTAGGATGGTTGGTTGTGTAAGAAGCTTTGTGCATGTACATGAGCCTGCTGGTATGCTTCGGGTCCGTGGGACAGGAGCTGCACATCAAACAGGGAAGGGTGTATGGCATCTGCAGGTCAGCTGGAGCATCCCTTGGACTACAACACAGGACGGATAGCGACATGGTGACATTTGGAGACTCAGGGAGTGGCCTGGAGAGAGGGATGGAGAGTGTTGCTGATTCCTTCATGTGGGAGGATGAAGTCCATCAACTTCAGGTGTGGTGGCTATACCTACAAGAACGGGGTCACAAACCGGTGAGTCCTGAGTTTCAGTGGGGTTTAGGGGTTTCACGTCATCTTCGGATGTCTATAGTTCTGGGCAAAAGCGTATGTACAGGATGCTTAGGTGGTTGACAGAGGAGGAAGAGGCTGCTAGGAAAGGGTTGCAAAGGTCAGCAGAACCTGTTACCTCTGATATGCTAGGGCATCTCAACCCCGAACCAGTCTCACTGATATACGTGGGCCTGCCAAGCACAAGGTGATACGCACTCCTGGTTCTCATATGAGTTGCACAAGCATCTTAAAATTAAGATTATGATGAGGCCTTTCACAGCAAAATGGTAGGTAATTCTCTCCTGGATTTTGGATGCATGGAGATGCAGCTCTGAGCCCGGCTGGGTCCAGAAAAGGTCCCTGGGACTTCCGCTCCTCCAACTGGTACACCACAGGTACGTACTGCCAACAGATTTCGTAGACGTCCCGCTGGGGTCTGTTGAAAATTCCAGGACAAGCATTGCGCACTGGGAACTGCGTGTTCCTTTCGGTATGCATGCCACAACTGCGGATGGGTCACACAGCCGCAGATTGCGTTAAAAAATTTTTTTTTGAGAATCAGGAGAGGACAGGACCAAGAGGCGCTGCTGGTAAGGGCGGTCACCCCGCTGAAGGTGGCCGAAATTAGACCGTGGCCCACTTTGTACCCTGATAAGGGTACGACGGCCTTATTGAAGGATGGCTTTCAGACAGGCTTCATCATTCCTGTTCAGGGTAAGGTTACTGGCTCCACGACATACAGGAACTTGAAATCTGCATACCAGTTCCCTGATGCACTAAGAGAGAAGTTGTGTAAGGTGGTTTTTCTGGGTCGCATTGCGGGCTTCTTTGCCAATTAGGAGTGGTGCCAAAGAAGGATCCGGGGAAATTTAGGATGATTCAACACCTTTCATTCCCCAAGGGTAAGTCGGTAGATGATGCCATTCCGGCGGAGCTGAGCAAAGTGCACTATCAGTCCTTTGACGATGTACTAATGGTAGTGCGGAAGGTGAGACGAGGTGCCTTGCTGGCAAAGTTAGACGTGGAATCAGCTTTCCGGTTACTACTAATTCACCCAATTTCTTTTTACCTAATGGGTTGTTTTTTCAATGGATCCTACTATGTTGATCGTTGTCTCCCTATGGGGTGTTCCATCTTCTGCGCTTACTTCAAGGCTTTCAGCACCTTCTTGCATTGGGCTGTGGCCGAGGTGGTGGGGAAAGACTGAATTGCTCATTATTTAGATGACTTTTTATTGGTAGGAAGACCTGTTACCAGGGAATGCGAGCTGCTCCTGCACGCCATGAGAATTCTGATGAATAAGTTTGGTGTCCACATAGCAAAAAAAAACAAACTGAAGGCACATGTACATGTCTTGCATTCTTAGGGATAGAAATTGACTCCTTGGCGGAGGAATGTAGACTCCCGGCGGATACAATTCAGAAGATGATGACAGAGGTTAGAAGAATTGCTGCTTCTTCCTTCTGCACGCTGATGGAATTGCAATCCCTGTTGGGCCTGCTCAACTTCGCTGGGAAAGTTATCCCAATGATAATAATTTTTCTGAAAAGGATGGAGCGCTTGTTACCGGGGCTGACTTTCCCGAAGGCAAGGATTGCGGTTAACAAAGACATGAGGGATGATCTCCAGATTTGGGATAATTTTCGGAGGGATTTCAAGGTGGTTTGCATTTGGCACAAACCTCAGATGTCCGCGCATTCCATCCACTTATTCACGGATGCTGCAGGATCCTTTGGCTATGGAGCTTACCTAAACGGTAAGTGGAGTGCAGAGCCATGGCCGGTAGAATGAACTGTTAAAGGGCTTACCAGGAACCTTTGCCTCTTGGAGCTCTTCCCCATATTGGTAGCACAGGAGATATGGGGTGACGAACTGAGGGACAGATCAGTTATTTTTTGGACAGACAATATGAGTATGGTCTTTACCATCAGTAGACTTTCCTTATCTTTCCCAGCAGGGGTTAGATATCTTCGGATTCTGGTATACGGATGCCTTAAGCGGAACATTGTTTCAGGCGCGGCATGTCCCTGGGGTTTCTAATATCATAGCGGACGCGCTTTCCCATTTTCAATGGGATCATTTTAGGAAAATTGCGCCTAATGCTGTGGCTCATGGTGTTCCTTTGGCAGGTGGCACTGGATGGCAATCACTGATACCACTGCTGAAGGCTTCCCTGGCACCTTCCACTTGGAAATCATACGTAAGGTATTGGCAAGAATGGGTTTTCTTCTGTGAGGTTCAGGGATTTTCATCCTGCGCAGGTGAGCAAGATTGATTGTTGCGATGGCTCTTGGAGCTTAGGGTAGACAGGTGAAAAAAGGGGTGGTAACAGTGAGATTGGCGGTGGTATCCTTCTTCTGTAAGTTTTTTACCCTGACTGACATTTCGGGAACCCATAATCGCTGATAGGTTACTCCTTTTACTCCAGGTTCTACCTGATGTCTGTTCCTCAGTCTATGAGGTGCAGCTCTTTTCCGCAGCATTTGCTATGGCATTTCACAGGGCCCTTGGAGTGGAAGAATTAGTACCACAGGCAATGACTGCAAAATTTGGAGGGGTATTGTGCGAGCACGTGAGATTTGCTGAAAAGGGGGAATTGCTATTTATCCCTAGATCCAAAGTGGATCAGGAAGGTAGGGGGGCATGGTTGTCGCTCTCTACTAGCCAAGAAACATTAAGTTGTCCTTATGCTTTGTTGAAGGCCTTCTCGGACGTGCGGCCAGTGGGTTTTTCTCAGGTTCCTAATTCATCAGGACGGTACCCCTCTCATGAGATTTCAATTCCGTAGGGTCCTAGGATGGGCTGCTGAAAAGGCCGGGTTGAATCCTACTACGATAGCCTCTCAATCATTTAGGGTTGGGGCAGTTACAACAGCGGCAGCTTTAGGCTGGTCAGCTGACTGTATAAAGGCACTGGGGAGATGGAAATAAAAAAGGTATCAGCTATATGTGAGACCCCCTTTATATCCCACTGCTAAATTAAGTACGGTGTGTTTATGTTGTGATGTTTCCCTGTTTTGGTATGAAGTTGACACTTTTTTCTTTTGCAGGATCTTCCAGAGTTCCGCTTCGTGTTTGGATAGTGGTGCACTCGTTCGTGCACTAGGCAGCTATTCGAGCATCAACGTGACCTGGACGACAGCAGCTCGGCTTTTTCTTCATCTAAAGTGGTGCTTAGGTGGCTAGGGAGGAGAAGCCTTTGCTGGACAGGTTTGCCTGGATTGCTGCAGGATGCCAGAGACGTTGGGAGAAACCCCAGGTCTTGATCCTCCACTTGGGGGGAAATGATCTTGGATAGATTCCCGGTCGGGATTTGAGTGCAGTGATCCAGTCTGACCTGCGCACGTTCAAAGCATGGATGCCTGGTGTGAGAATGGGAAGGTCAAACATTGTCCCCAGATTGACGTGGCAGCAAAGGGCTAACCACAGGGCTGCTTTCCAGGTCTGGAAAAAGCTGAACAGGGTGTGATAACAGTGTCCGGGGGCAGGATGTGATCGAGGGGGCATAGAGTGACGTCTATTTCTGGCCAGGGGTGAAGTCCTCAGACGTGCGTCTGAAGTGTCCCCTGCCCATGTGATTAGAAGCTGAGAACTCCCTAAGCCATTACAGTATTGAGCTACGCTCTGCTTCTTCTCCTGCATAAGTTAATGTTCAAGCTTAGGGGCTTTGTTGTGGAACACAGGAACATTACGGCAGCTGACCGGCAGCTGAGGCGATGGGGTGCATTTATCTGACCATGGCATGGACCTGTTTATTGAGGATTTGACACAGTCCCTACTCCTATTTGTGTGAGTTTGGGTTGTGGCGAGAGTTGCCCTGAATATGTGGGTGATCTCGTAATGGGTGGACAGTGTCCGGGGGGGGGCAGGATGTGTTCAAGGTAGAGTGAGGGCTATTTCCGGCCAGGGGTGAAGTCCTCAGACGCACGTGTGGGGTGTTTCCTGCCCATGTGATTCGAAGCCGAGAACTCCCTAAGCCATTACAGTATCGAGCTATGCTCTGCTTCCTCTCCTGCATCCCTGGTACTGCCCATCTTGTTAGCATTGGTTACTACGCATTAGCTAGTACCTGATTGCCACCCCCCTGGTCCATGTTTATTTGTGCTGGTCGTTTGGTTCTTTGTGTTGCCACAATAAACGCGACCTGCAGGTTTTATAACCAAGAAGTTGTGTTTTTATTTCTACGTTAGAAATAAGGTTACAGTTTACATTAAACATTATTATGTAAATAGTTACGTTATTATTAATGCGTCCTATGGAGGAGTATATGGCATTTAATCCCTTATGTTTCAGTCCTTTACAAATTTAATATGGCACCAAATAAAAAGTTGTACTGATCGTAGGCAAAGCCATATGCCACTATCTTTCTGCCAGTTGCCATATATGTAAAAGAATTGGGTTTTAATGGTGCATGTGCACTGTACATGTTACCCTTAAAGGGACATGAAACCCACATTTTTTCTTTCATGATTTAGAAAGAGAATGCATTTTTTAACATCTTTCTAATTTAGTTATATTATCTAATTTGTTTTATTCTCTTGATATTCTTTGCTGAAAAGCATATCTAGATATGATCAGTAGCTGCTGATTGGTTGCTGCACATAGAAGCCTCATGTGATTGGCTCACCCATGTGCATTGCTTTTTCTTTAAATAAGGATATCTAAAAAATGAAGTAAAATAAATAATAGAAGTAAATTGTAATGTTTTTTAAATCTGTATTCTCTATCTGAATCATGAAAGAAAGATTGTGGGTTTAGTGGCCCTTTAAGCAAAGGGGCCAAATAACTGTGCTGTATTTTATAACAGCCATGGTAGAATATGTACAGGTCTGGTGTAGCCTAAGGGAGGGGATACTGTGAGACCCCTCCAACCTCCCTGTGCCCTCCTGTTGTCCAGTGTTTTGTGAAGAACAGCTGGCAACCCTACCAATATCCCAGGGTAAGATCCTACACACAGCCCTGGAATAGCACTGTAGAGAGGGGAGGAGTTTCCAACACTCATGGTACTAATAGGGTCTAAGTTCACCAGCCTCAAATGTAAGTGAACTCAGGATCTGCAGGGGCTTACAAATAGCTCTGAAAAACCAACTTCTCATTAACCAATATGCATTGACCTGCATTAAAGCTCTCTTCAGCTTACTAGCAGGAGGGCAGATGTTCACAAAGAGTACACCCAGATTATTGCTATTTATAGACAGAAAATAAAAATAACGAGTTAATTAATGTATACCAAATTGTTGTTTTGGGATAGCCCTGGCACCAGTAATCTGGCAGTACATAATTCATGAGATTCTGACATCAGTACATTAGATACATGCTTTTCACAGGCCCCACAGACGTGGCACACAAGAAGAAAATTGTATATGTGCAAGGGAGGATCCATAGCAAAACACACATTTTTTAAAACAGTTAGATTTTTGTGCCCATATTGTAAACTGTAAAGAAATGCACCAAACTGAAAAAGGTGAAGGTTTTACCAATACCCCAGCACGTAATTCAACTAAAATCCTATTTTAAGGTTTAGCAAAACAGTGTTTTGCCAAGTCAAGCACACCGGCTATACCAATTGCTAGATGTTAAGGCCAAAAGACCAAGTCAATTGAATGCACAGAAGCTTTAGAAAATTACAAGAATTAATTCTGTCTTCTAAAGTTATGGTACATTATTATTTCAAGAAACTCCTGAAAATGATCTGTGACACATCACCATATACTGCGAGATACCCTTTTGCATGCTATGGAGGACTGCACTGAGTGGGCCATCTCTTTTGACTCTTTAACCGTCACTTTAGCAGAGAAAGCATCTCACAGATAGATAAAGAGGTAACAGCTATCTTGTGGACCACCAAAAAAATTTGCACGTACATTTGTGGTCAAGAATTTACATTAATTACAAGGCACCTCTGTCTAAATGATCTTAGTAATGACTGCATCCTACCGGCAAACATACTCTTATTCTTGTGAGCTTATAATTATTCAGTAAGATATAAGTCCCATGAAGATCACAGGATTACACACATATTTTTCTTGACTGCCCATTGGAAATCTCTAACCCATCCACAGAGCTGAAAACCAAAAAAAATAAAATAAACCCCACAAAGATAGCCAGAAACACAGCCATGGACCTGCGCCTTTCTGAAATACTCTTATGTTCAAACTGGATGGCCAAAGAAAGTACCAAATAATATCCCCCATACTTTACTAGAAAATGTGATGTTGAATGTTAGATGCCTACAGTGAGTCAAAAGTACATTTATCGACTAGAACAGGGATGTCCATACATGGTTTACCATCCTAAGGTGACACACAACAAATGTTATTGCAGTGCTGTTCTTGGGCTAAACATATTGACCACCATTATTGCCATACATACTGCTGGTAAAACATTTTATTGAGGATTATAGCTAATGAGCACATACTCTAAAAGAAGTACAATGAACAATCAACAATGCTGAGGATACTAGACAAGCGCCATTCAGGTGTAGGGCCCGAATTATGAATGTACAGGCGGACATGATCCGCGTTAGCCACACATCGATAAATGCCAACACCAATGGCCAATCGGCCACTAGCAGTGGGTGTCAATCAACCCGATCGTATGCAATCAGGCGGATTGCTGCCTGCCGCCTCAGAGGTAGCAAACGAGTTAAAGGGACACTAAACCCAAATTTTTTCTTTCATGATTTAGATAGAGCAGCAATTTTAAGCAACTTCCTAATTTACTCCTATTATTATTTTTTCTTCGTTCTATTTGTATCTTTATTTAAAAAGCAGGAATGTAAAGTTTAAGAGCCTGACCATTTTTGGTTGAGAACCTGGGTTATGCTTGCTTATTGGTGGCTTAAATGTAGCCACAAATAAGCAAGTGCTATCCAGGGTGCTAAACTTAAAATGGGCCAGCTTGCAAGCTCTACATTCCTGATTTTTAAATAAAGATAGCAAAAGAACAAAGAAAAATTGATAATAGGAGTAAATTAGAAAGTTTCTTAAAAAAAATTTTGGGTTTAGTGTCCATTTAAGGAGCAGCGGTCTTAAGACCGCTGCTTCTTAAAGGGACACTGAACCCAAATTTTTTCTTTCAAGATTCAGATAGAGCATGAAATTTTAAGCAACTTTCTAATATACTCCTATTATCAAATTTTCTTCATTCTCTTGGTATTTTTATTTGAAATGCAAGAATGTAAGTTTAGATGCCGGCCCATTTTTGGTGAACAACCTGGGTTGTCCTTGCTGATTGGTGGATAAATTCATCCACCAATAAAAAACTGCTGTCCAGAGTTCTAAACCCAAAAAAAGCTTAGATGCCTTCGATTTCAAATAAAGATAGCAAGAGAAAGAAGAAAAAATGGATAATAGTAGTAAATTAGAAAGTTGCTTAAAATTGCTGCTCTATCTGAATCACGAAAGCAAAAATTTGGGTTCAGTGTCCCTTTAACTCCTGTTTCCGGCGAGCCTGAAGGATTGCGTGGAAACAGCTCCATACAGCTCCATACAGAGCTTGATGAATCGGTCCCGTAGTCCGAAGAACACAGCACATATGGGACGAAGTTAGGTTGTGAATGTATATTGCACCAAATGATATTGCTAATACCAACTCAGGTGCCACAGAGAAGCTGTTAATCCATTATGGCTTACAATCCCCTTTCATTTCAGGCAGTTGGCTGCATTTTGTTTCAAAATAATTTACAATATTCCTTAGCTCGTTAAATGCTACAAGATCGCCGCCTGAAATCTTTGACAAGGAAACCATTTCAAAGACCAGAAATATAAACCTTGTTGACTTGTCAAATGGCACCTTCATACAGTGTCATGCATCACAGTAGAACCCCCGCATACATCTAACTACAATCCAACATCTCCACCAAACCACATCACCAGACAACAGAAGCCATCAGACATATTCCCTGGTGTGAAGGTAGACAACCTTGTCCTGAATAAGCAGAGATCCCAACTGTAAAACAGGAGACCAAACTTCCTGACAGGGCCACTCATAGTTTCAGACAGATGTGTTGCTGGCCCAGGTTAACCAAGGGGGGAAAGAACTCACATTCATAGAGAAGCAGCTCCTCTTACTCCTGTGTGGCTCCCTGATCACCTCTTACTGATAGCTGTTGAAAAGGGGGCCCTGCTACAGCCTATCCCTGGGGTCCAGCACCTTCTAGTTACACCTCTGGCTGTGGAACTTTTCAATTCTATCTGCTAACGACACCAAAATGATTGACACGGCTGAGTCATTAATGGATACATCATACAGATCCTCCGGACTACAGTGTCTGCAAGAAGAGACATAAGGCAAAGCCTTTACCCCAAAAAGAATATGTTGATGGACTGATATTGACTTATCTTGTTACTATAGTTTGTCTCTGCTATTTTTTGTTTGTTTAAAATAACATTTACACGTTGAATCAATGTGCAGTGAGTAATTGTACTTATTTTATAAAGCAATAGTGATATTTTAGTTATATCCGGCTCATAATCCGCAATATTTTAAATCCCAGCATAGAAACATGTTAGGAGCGTGGATTTAACAGGCAGTAATTAGAGGTAGGGGCTACTGTTTTACACAGAGGAGGATTTAGTAATTAGAGGTAGGGGCTACTGTTTTACACAGAGGAGGATTCAGTAATTAGAGGTAGGGGCTACTGTTTTACACAGAGGAGGATTTAGTAATTAGAGGTAGGGGCTACTGTTTTACACAGAGGAGGATTCAGTAATTAGAGGTAGGGGCTACTGTTTTATACAGAGGAGGATTCAGTAATTAGAGGTAGGGGCTACTGTTTTACACAGAGGAGGATTTAGTAATTAGAGGTAGGGGCTACTGTTTTATACAGAGGAGGATTTAGTAATTAGAGGTAGGGGCTACTGTTTTACACAGAGGAGGATTCAGTAATTAGAGGTAGGGGCTACTGTTTTACACAGAGGAGGATTCAGTAATTAGAGGTAGGAGCTATTTTTTTATACAGAGGAGGATTCAGTAATTAGAAGTAGGGGCTACTGTTTTACACAGAGGAGGATTCAGTAATTAGAGGTAGGGGCTACTGTTTTATACAGAGGAGGATTCAGTAATTAGAGGTAGGGGCTACTGTTTTATACAGAGGAGGATTCAGTAATTAGAGGTAGGGGCTACTGTTTTACACAGAGGAGG
Source organism: Bombina bombina (assembly GCF_027579735.1). Classification (NCBI taxonomy): domain Eukaryota; kingdom Metazoa; phylum Chordata; class Amphibia; order Anura; family Bombinatoridae; genus Bombina; species Bombina bombina. The sequence continues at coordinate 426,794,526 of NC_069505.1, forward strand.
ATTCAGTAATTAGAGGTAGGGGCTACTGTTTTACACAGAGGATGATTCAGTAATTAGAGGTAGGAGCTATTTTTTTATACAGAGGAGGATTCAGTAATTAGAGGTAGGGGATACTGTTTTATACAGAGGAGGATTCAGTAATTAGAGGTAGGGGCTACTGTTTTACACAGAGGAGGATTCAGTAATTAGAGGTAGGGGCTACTGTTTTACACAGAGGAGGATTCAGTAATTAGAGGTAGGGGTTACTGTTTTATACAGAGGAGGATTTAGTAATTAGAGGTAGGGGCTACTGTTTTATACAGAGGAGGATTCAGTAATTAGAGGTAGGGGCTACTGTTTTATACAGAGGAGGATTCAGTAATTAGAGGTAGGGGCTACTGTTTTATACAGAGGAGGATTCAGTAATTAGAGGTAGGGGCTACTGTTTTACACAGAGGAGGATTCAGTAATTAGAGGTAGGGGCTACTGTTTTATACAAAGGAGGATTCAGTAATTAGAGGTAGGGGCTACTGTTTTATACAGAGGAGGATTTAGTAATTAGAGGTAGGGGCTACTGTTTTACACAGAGGAGGATTCAGTAATTAGAGGTAGGGGCTACTGTTTTACACAGAGGAGGATTCAGTAATTAGAGGTAGGGGCTACTGTTTTACACAGAGGAGGATTTAGTAATTAGAGGTAGGGGCTACTGTTTTATACAGAGGAGTATTTAGTAATTAGAGGTAGGGGCTACTGTTTTATACAGAGGAGGATTCGTAATTAGAGGTAGGGGCTACTGTTTTATACAGAGGAGGATTCAGTAATTAGAGGTAGGGGCTACTGTTTTACACAGAGGAGGATTCAGTAATTAGAGGTAGGGGCTACTGTTTTACACAGAGGAGGATTCAGTAATTAGAGGTAGGGGCTACTGTTTTACACAGAGGAGGATTCAGTAATTAGAGGTAGGGGCTACTGTTTTATACAGAGGAGGATTCAGTAATTAGAGGTAGGGGCTACTGTTTTACACAGAGGAGGATTCAGTAATTAGAGGTAGGGGCTACTGTTTTATACAGAGGAGGATTCAGTAATTAGAGGTAGGGGCTACTGTTTTACACAGAGGAGGTTTCAGTAATTAGAGGTAGGGGCTACTGTTTTATACAGAGGAGGATTCAGTAATTAGAGGTAAGGGCTACTGTTTTATACAAAGGAGGATTCAGTAATTAGAGGTAGGGGCTACTGTTTTACACAGAGGAGGATTCAGTAATTAGAGGTAGGGGCTACTGTTTTACACAGAGGAGGATTAATAATTAGAGGTAGGGGCTACTGTTTTACACAGAGGAGGATTAATAATTAGAGGTTGGGGCTACTGTTTTATACAGAGGAGGATTCAGTAATTCGAGGTAGGGGCTACTGTTTTACACAGAGGAGGATTAATAATTAGAGGTAGGGGCTACTGTTTTATACAGAGGAGGATTCAGTAATTAGAGGTAGGGGCTACTGTTTTATACAGAGGAGGATTCAGTAATTAGAGGTAGGGGCTACTGTTTTATACAGAGGAGGATTCAGTAATTAGAGGTAGGGGCTACTGTTTTACACAGATGAGGATTCAGTAATTAGAGGTAGGGGCTACTGTTTTATACAGAAGAGGATTCAGTAATTAGAGGTAGGGGCTACTGTTTTACACAGAGGAGGATTCAGTAATTAGAGGTAGGGGCTACTGTTTTATACAGAGGAGGATTCAGTAATTAGAGGTAGGGGCTACTGTTTTATACAGAGGAGGATTCAGTAATTAGAGGTAGGGGCTACTGTTTTACACAGATGAGGATTCAGTAATTAGAGGTAGGGGCTACTGTTTTACACAGAGGAGGATTCAGTAATTAGAGGTAGGGGCTACTGTTTTACACAGATGAGGATTCAGTAATTAGAGGTAGGGGCTACTGTTTTATACAGAGGAGGATTCAGTAATTAGAGGTAGGGGCTACTGTTTTATACAGAGGAGGATTTGGTAATTAGAGGTTGGGGCTAGTGTTTTACACAGAGGAGGACTTAGGATATTGTTATGCAGCAATCTTGTGACAAACGGTTTCAGACTCAAGCTGTCCTGATAACTCACGAGAACGATCGGTATAACTGTATAACGACACAGGAAGAACTGACATGTGGCCTTGATATAGGGAGATATTATTAGTTCTGATAAAGAGATAAATGGTCACGCTGAACATAAATACAGACAGAATATACCCCAAGCCTCCTCTATGTTTATTTCTGTCATTAAGGGGACAGAAAGTCAGAATTAAACTTTTTAATTCACTTATTTTACCATACTTACTTTCTTCCTTTGGTAACCTTTGTTGAAAAGCATACCAGGTAGGTTCAGCGTACTGGGAGCTAGCTGCTGATTGTCTCACCAGATGTTCTCAGCCATCTCTCAGTAAGTAGAGCATTGTTTCTCGGGAGTTAAAGGGACAGTCAAGTCCAAAAAAACTTTCATGATTCAGATAGGGCATGTCATTTTAAACAACTTTCCAATTTACTTTTATCACCAATTTTGCTTTGTTCTCTTGTTATTCTTAGTTGAAAGCTAAACCTAGAAGGTTCATATGCTAATTTCTTAGACCTTGAAGGCCGCCTCTAATCTAAATGCATTTTGATAGTTTTTCACCACTAGAGGGCATTAGTTCACGTGTTTCATATATATAACATTGAGCTCATGCACGTGAATTTACCATGGAGACAGCTCTTAAATGCAAGTCTGTCAAAAGAACTGAAATAAGGGGGCAGTCTGCTGAGGCTTAGATACAAGGTAATTACAGAGGTAAAATGTGTATAATTATAACTGTGTTGGTTATGCAAAACTGGGGAATTGGTAATTAAAGGGACATGAAACCCAAAAATGTTCTTTTATGATTCAGATAGAGAATACAATTTTAAACAACTTTCCAATGTACTTATATTATTTAATTTGCTCCCTTCTGTTGTTATCTTTTGCTGAAAGGTTTATCTAGGCAAGCTCAGGAGCAGAAGGGAGCCTAGGTTCTAGCTGCTGATTGGTGGCTGGATATAAATACTGATTGTCATTGGATCATTCATGTGTTCAGTTAGAAACCATTAGTGAATTGCTGCTCCTTCAACAAATGATACCAAGAGAATGAAACAAATTAGCTAACAGAAGTAAATTAGAAAGTTGTTTAAAATTGTATTCTCTATCAGGATCACAAAAGAAAAAAATTGGGTTTCATGTCCCTTTAAGGAATTATCTATCTTTTAAAACAACAAAAATTCTGGTGTTGACTGTCCTTTTAACTTTAACTATGAGTTTAATCACTCTGCAGTGAAAAGATGCGAGCAGTAGTACAATAATACAATTCTCTAACAAATTACAGCATTTTATTTATGTGCTTTTATGTCCCTTTAAATTTTATTTACAGCTTACTGTACTCAGTATTAATGTAATTATAAATCATTCTACTTGTCCCCCAGAGAAGCAAAATGTTTAGTTTCATTCACTATTAGGCATCTAGATCAGTGTTCCCCTAAGGTGCACAGTGGCACGGCCACGCACCGGCGCTCTCAGTATAGAGCAGGCATCATATTAGGCCACGCACCGGCGCTCTCAGTATAGAGCAGGCATCATATTAGGCCACGCACCGGCGCTCTCAGTATAGAGCAGGCATCATATTAGGCCACGCACCGGCGCTCTCAGTATAGAGTAGGCATCATATTAGGCCACGCACCGGCGCTCTCAGTATAGAGCAGGCATCATATTAGGCCACGCATCGGCGCTCTCAGTATAGAGCAGGCATCATATTGGGCCACGCACCGGCGCTCTCAGTATAGAGCAGGCATCATATTAGGCCACGCACCGGCGCTCTCAGTATAGAGCAGGCATCATATTAGGCCATTCACCGGCGCTCTCAGTATAGAGCAGGCATCATATTAGGCCACGCACCGGTGCTCTCAGTATAGAGCAGGCATCATATTAGGCCACGCACCGGCGCTCTCAGTATAGAGCAGGCATCATATTAGGCCATGCATCGGCGCTCTCAGTATAGAGCAGGCATCATATTGGGCCACGCATCGGCGCTCTCAGTATAGAGCAGGCATCATATTGGGCCACGCACCGGCGCTCTCAGTATAGAGCAGGCATCATATTAGGCCACGCACCGGCGCTCTCAGTATAGAGCAGGCATCATATTAGGCCACGCACCGGCGCTCTCAGTATAGAGCAGGCATCATATTAGGCCACGCACCGGCGCTCTCAGTATAGAACAGGCATCATATTAGGCCACGCACCGGCGCTCTCAGTATAGAGCAGGCATCATATTAGGCCACGCACCGGTGCTCTTGTTGTAGAGCAGACAGCATATCAGGCCATGCACCAGCTCTCTCTGTATAGAGCAGACAGCATATCAGACCACGCACCGGCTCTCTCTGTAAAGAGCAGACAGCATATCAGGCCACGTACCAGTGCTCTCAGTATAGAGCAGACAGCATTTCAGACCACGCACCGGCTCTCTCTGTATAGAGCAGACAGCTTATTAGGCCACATACCGGTGCTCTCAGTATAGAGCAGACAGCATATCAGACCACGCACCGGCTCTCTCTGTATAGAGCAGACAGCATATCAGACCACGCACCGGCTCTCTCTGTATAGAGCAGACATCATATCAGACCACGCACCGGCTCTCTCTGTATAGAGCAGACAGCATATCAGACCACGCACCGGCTCTCTCTGTATAGAGCAGACAGCATATCAGGCCACGCACTGGTGCTCTCAGTATAGAGCAGGCATCATATTAGGCCACGCACTGGTGCTCTTGTTGTAGAGCAGACAGCATATCAGGCCATGCACTAGCTCTCTCTGTATAGAGCAGACAGCATATCAGGCCACGTACCGGTGCTCTCAGTATAGAGCAGACAGCATATCAGACCACGCACCGGCTCTCTCTGTATAGAGCAGACAGCTTATTAGGCCACGTACCGGTGCTCTCAGTATAGAGCAGACAGCATATCAGACCACGCACCGGCTCTCTCTGTATAGAGCAGACAGCATATCAGACCACGCACCGGCGCTCTCTGTGTAGAGCAGACAGCATATCAGGCCATGCACCGGCTCTCTCTGTATAGAGCAGACAGCATATCAGACCACGCACCGGCTCTCTCTGTATAGAGCAGACAGCATATCAAACCACGCACCGGCTCTCTCTGTATAGAGCAGACAGCATATCAGGCCACGTACTGGTGCTCTCAGTATAGAGCAGACAGCATATCAAACCACGCACCGGCTCTCTCTGTATAGAGCAGACAGCATATCAAACCACGCACCGGCTCTCTCTGTATAGAGCAGACAGCATATCAAACCATGCACCGGCTCTCTCTGTATAGAGCAGACAGCATATCAGACCACGCACCGGCTCTCTCTGTATAGAGCAGACAGCATATCAAACCACGCACCGGCTCTCTCTGTATAGAGCAGACAGCATATCAGGCCACGCACCGGTGCTCTCAGTATAGAGCAGACAGCATATCAAACCACGCACCGGCTCTCTCTGTATAGAGCATACAGCATATCAAACCACGCACCGACTCTCTCTGTATAGAGCAGACAGCATATCAGGCCACGCACCGGCTCTCTCTGTATAGAGCAGACAGCATATCAGACCACGCACCGGCGCTCTCAGTATAGAGCAGACACCATATCAGGCCACGTACCGGTGCTCTCAGTATAGAGAAGACAGCATATCAGACCACGCACCGGCGCTCTCAGTATAGAGCAGACACCATATCAGGCCACGTACCGGTGCTCTCAGTGTAGAGCAGACAGCATATCAGGCCACACACCGGTGCTCTCAGTATAGAGCAGACAGCATATCAGGCCACACACTGGCGCTCTCGCTGTAGAGCAGACAGCATATCAGACCACGCACCGGCTCTCTCTGTATAGAGCAGACAGCATATCAGACCACGCACCGGCGCTCTCGGTGTAGAGCAGACAGCATATCAGGCCACGCACCGGCTCTCTCTGTATAGAGCAGACAGCATATCAGACCACGCACCGGCTCTCTCTGTATAGAGCAGACAGCATATCAAACCACGCACCGGCTCTCTCTGTATAGAACAGACAGCATATCAGGCCACGTACCGGTGCTCTCAGTATAGAGCAGACAGCATATCAAACCACGCACCGGCTCTCTCTGTATAGAGCAGACAGCATATCAAACCACGCACCGGCTCTCTCTGTATAGAGCAGACAGCATATTAAACCATGCACCGGCTCTCTCTGTATAGAGCAGACAGCATATCAGACCACGCACCGGCTCTCTCTGTATAGAGCAGACAGCATATCAAACCACGCACCGGCTCTCTCTGTATAGAGCAGACAGCATATCAGGCCACGTACCGGTGCTCTCAGTATAGAGCAGACAGCATATCAAACCACGCACCGGCTCTCTCTGTATAGAGCAGACAGCATATCAAACCACGCACCGGCTCTCTCTGTATAGAGCAGACAGCATATCAAACCATGCACCGGCTCTCTCTGTATAGAGCAGACAGCATATCAGACCACGCACCGGCTCTCTCTGTATAGAGCAGACAGCATATCAAACCACGCACCAGCTCTCTCTGTATAGAGCATACAGCATATCAGGCCACGCACCGGTGCTCTCAGTATAGAGCAGACAGCATATCAAACCACGCACCGGCTCTCTCTGTATAGAGCAGACAGCATATCAAACCACGCACCGGCTCTCTCTGTATAGAGCAGACAGCATATCAGGCCACGCACCGGTGCTCTCAGTATAGAGCAGACAGCATATCAAACCACGCACCGGCTCTCTCTGTATAGAGCAGACAGCATATCAAACCACGCACCGACTCTCTCTGTATAGAGCAGACAGCATATCAAACCACGCACCGACTCTCTCTGTATAGAGCAGACAGCATATCAGACCACGCACCGACTCTCTCTGTATAGAGCAGACAGCATATCAGACCACGCACCGGCTCTCTCTGTATAGAGCAGACAGCATATCAGTGCACGCACCGGCGCTCTCAGTATAGAGCAGACACCATATCAGGCCACGTACCGGTGCACTCAGTATAGAGAAGACAGCATATCAGACCACGCACCGGCGCTCTCAGTATAGAGCAGACACCATATCAGGCCACGTACCGGTGCTCTCAGTGTAGAGCAGACAGCATATCAGGCCACACACCGGCGCTCTCAGTATAGAGCAGACAGCATATCAGGCCACACACTGGCACTCTCGCTGTAGAGCAGACAGCATATTAGGCCATGCACCGGTGCTCTCGTTGTAGAGCAGACAACATATTAGGCCACACACCAGCGTTCTTGGTGTAGCTCAGACAGCATATCAGGTCACACACCTTCACTCCCAGTGTAGCGCAGACAGCAAATCAGGTCACACACCTTACCTCTTGGTGTAGCACAGACAGCATATTGGGCCATGCACCTTCCCTCGCAGTGAAGCGCAGACAGCATATCAGGCCATGCACCTTCTCTCCCAGTGTATTGCAGACAGCATATCAGGTCACGCACCTTCCCTCCCAGTGTAGAGCAGACAGCAAATCAGGTCACGTACCTTCCCTCTCGCTATAGCGCAGACAGCATATCGGGCCATGCACCTTCCCTCGCAGTGTAGCGCAGACATTATATTAGGCCATGCACCGGCTTACTCTGTGTAGGTCAGACAGCATATCTGGTCAAGCACCTTCCCTCGCAGTGTAGTGCAGACAACATATCAGGCCACGCACCTTCCCTCGCAGTGTAGCACAGACAACATATTAGGTCACGCACCTTCCCTCTCGGTGTAGCACAGACAACATATCAAGTCACGCACCTTCCCTCGCAGTGTTGCGCAGACAGTATATTAGGCCACGCACCTTCTCTCTCTGTGTAACGCAGACAGCATATCAGGCTACGCACCTTCCCTGTCAGTGTAGTGCAGACAGCATATCAGGCCACGCACCTTCCCTCTCTGTGTAGCGCAGGCAGCATATCACGCCACGTACCTTCCCTCTCTGTTTAGCGCAGACAGCATATCAGGTCACACACCTTCCCTCCCAGTATAGAGCAGACAGCATATCAGGTCATGCACCTTCCCTCCCAGTGTAGAGCAGACAGCTTAGGCCATGTACCTTCCCTCTCGGTGTAGAGCAGATAGCATACCAAGCCATGCACCTTCCCTCCCAGTGTAACGCAGACAGCATATCAGGTCCCACACCTTCCCTCCCAGTGTAGAGCAGACAGCAAATCAGGTCACGTACCTTCCCTCTCGGTGTAGCGCAGACAGCATATCGGGCCATGCACCTTCCCTCCCAGTGTAGAGCAGACAGCATAGGCCATGTACCTTCCCTCTCGATGTAGAGCAGATAGCATATAAAGCCACGCACCGGCGCTCTCAGTGTAGAGCAGACAGCATATCAGGCCACGCACCGGCGCTCTCTGTGTAACACAGACAGCATAGCAGGCCACGCACCGGCGCTCTCTGTGTAACGCAGGCAGCATATCAGGCCACACACCTTCCCTCTCGGTGTAACGCAAACAGCATATCAGGTCAAGCACCTTCCCTCTCGGTGTAGCGCAGACAGCATATCAGGCCACGTACCTTCCCTCTCAATGTAACGCAGACAGTATATCAGACCACACACCTTCCCTCTTGATGTAACACAGACAGCATATCTGGCCAGGCACCTTCCCTTTCGGTGTAGAGCAGACAGCATATCAGGTCACGCACCTTCCTTCGCAGTGTAACACAGACAGCATATCAGGTTCCACACCTTCCCTCTCGGTGTAGCGCAGACAACATATCAGATCACACATCTTCCCTCACGTTGTAGCTCAGACAGCATATCAAGCCACGTACCTTCCCTTTCTGTGTAGCACAGACAGCATATCAGGCCACACACCTTCCCTGTCGGTGTAGTGCAGACAGCATATCAAGCCACGTACCTTCCCTCTCTGTGTAGGGCAGACAGCGTATCAGGCTACCTACCTTCCCACTCAATTTAATGCAGACAGCATATCAAGCCACACACCTTTCCTCTAGGTGTAGCGCAGACAGCATATCAGGCCACACACCTTCCCTCATGGTGTTGCACAGACAGCATATCAGGCCACGTACCTTCCCTCTCAGTGTAGTGTAAACAGCATATCAGGCCACGTACCTTCTCTCTCGGTGTAACGCAGGCAGCATATCAGGCCACGTACTTTCCCTCTCAGTGTAGCGCAGACAGCATATCAGGCCACGCACCTTCCCTCTCGTATAACAAAGACAGCATATCAGGCCACGCACCTTCCCTCTTGGTGTAGGAAAACAAAATTAGAGGGAACAATGATTTAGATTGTAAGCTCTTAAGATACAGTTGTTCCTCCTATATCATGTACTGTATACCCCTATATCATGTAATTTATACCCCTACATCGTGTATTGTATACTCCTATATCATGTACTTTATACCCCTATATTGTGTACTGTATACTCCTATATCATATACTTTATACCACTATATCGTGTACTGCATAGTCCTATATCATGTACTGTATACTCCTATATCATGTACTGTATACCCCATATTATTTACTTTATACGACTATATCATGTACTGTATACCCCTATATCATGTACTGTATACCCCATATCATGTACTGTATATTCCTATATCATGTACTTTATAACCCTATATCATGTACTGTATACTCCTATATCATGTACTGTATACCCCTATATCATGTACTGTATACTCCTATATTGTGTACTGTATACCCCTATATCATGTACTTTATACCCCTATATCATGTACTTTATACCCCTATATCGTGTATTGTATACTCCTATATCATGTACTTTATACCCCTATATTGTGTACTGTATACTCCTATATCATATACTTTATACCACTACATCGTGTACTGCATAGTCCTATATCATGTACTGTATACTCCTATGTCGTGTACTGTATACCCCTATATCATGTACTGTATACCCCATATTATTTACTTTATACGACTATATCATGTACTGTATACCCCTATATCATGTACTGTATACCCCATATCATGTACTGTATACTCCTATATCATGTACTTTATAACCCTATATCATGTACTGTATACTTCTATATCATGTTCTGTATACCCCATATCATGTACTGTATACTCCTATATCATGTGCTTTATACCCCTATATCATGTACTGTATACTCCTATATCATATACTGTATACACCTGATATCATGTACTTTATACACCTATATCATTTACTGTATACCCCTATATTGTGTACTGTATACTCCTATATCATGTACTTTATACCCCTATATCGTGTACTGTATACTCCTATATCATATACTTTATACCACTATATCGTGTACTGCATACTCCTATATCATGTACTGTATACCCCTATATCATGTACTGTATACTCCTATATCGTGTACTGTATACCCCTATATCATGTACTGTATACCCCATATTATTTACTTTATACCCCTATATCATGTACTGTATACCCCTATATCATGTACTGTATACCCCATATCATGTACTGTATACTCCTATATCATGTTCTGTATACCCCATATCATGTACTGTGTACTCCTATATCATGTACTTTATACCCCTATATCATGTACTGTATACTCCTATATCGTGCACTGTATACTCCTATATCATGTACTGTATACCCCATATTATTTACTTTATACCCTTATATCATGTACTGTATACCCCTATATCACGTACTGTATACTCCTATATTGTGTACTGTATACTTCTATATCGTATGTATATTCCTATATCATGTACTGTATACCCCTATATCATGTACTGTATACTCCTATATTGTGTACTGTATACTTCTATATCATGTACTGTATACTCCTATATCATGTACTTTACCCCTATATCATGTACTTTATACCCCTATATAATGTACCGTAAACTCCTATATCGTTTACTGTATACCCCTATATCATGTACTGTATACTCCTATATCGTGTACTGCAGTGATTTTCAACCTTTTTTTTGCCGTGGCACACTTTTTTACATTAAAAAATCCTGCGGCACACCACCATCCCAAAATTTTACAAAATCACACATTGTATATATAAAAGTTATTTCACAAAAGGCAAGCACTCGCTGGTATTTTTTCAAACAACAGTATTTACAATATGTCTGAGGACGGGCGGATGCCCGAAAACGTTCACTGATTTGCTGTACAGCAGACATCCCAACTCTCCCTGAAGTTCAGGGAGTCTCCCTGATTGCAATAGCGGCTCCCTGATGCCAGCAAATGGAGTGCAATCTCCCTGAAACTCCAAATACCATGATCCAATGTGGCCCAAATCCGGAAAAGTGTTTCTTTAAGGAATGCCTTTAGTTGCTGGGACGTTATAGAACCCTCAAAGCATCAGTAACCAAAAAGCCCCCCTGATTTAAATAAAATAAAACACAAATACTACCTTATTTACTGCACGTAATTAAACTTCGTATTCTAAAATATTTAAGCATTCAACAAGCGTACGATCACTGGAAAATAGGTTTATTGTATGTGGTTGTGCAATAAAGCTACTTTTTTAATGTGACTTTAGTGGGAAGCTACTTTAATGATGTCTCTATCTTATTTATGGTTTCAAGTTGTCCAATATATAACTGGGAGGGGGGGGGGGCAGTGCAGTAGCGGGTGAAGCCACCTCCCTGAAATTAGTTTTTGCAGGTTGGGATGTCTGCAAATGTCTCTCCCTATCTACTCTGTTAGCTCTCTCTTCCCTGGTCCCAACTTTGCCCCAGCTCTCCCAGATGTCTCTCTCTCTCTGTACTCTGTAAGCTCTCTCTTCCTGGTCCCAACTTAGCCCCAGCTCTCCCAGATGTCTCTCCCTCTGTAGTCTGTTAGCTCTCTCTTTCTGGTCCCAACTTAGCCACAGCTCTTCCAGATTTCTCTCCCTCTGTACTCTGTTAGCTCTCTCTTTCTGGTCCCAACTTAGCCCCAGCTCTCCCAGATGCCTCTCCCTCTGTACTCTGTTAGCTCTCTATTCCTGGTCCCAACTTAGCCCCAGCTCTCCCATATGTCTCTCCCTCTGTAGTCTGTTAGCTCTCTCTTTCTGGTCCCAACTTATCCACAGCTCTCCCAGATGTCTCTCCCTCTGAACTCTGTTAGCTCTCTCTTCCTGGTCCCAACTTAGCCCCAGCTCTCCTAGATGTCTCTTCCTATCTACTCTGTTAGCTCTCTCTTCCCTGGTCCCAACTTAGTCCCAGCTCTCCCAGCTGCCTCTCCCTCTGTACTCTGTTAGCTCTCTCTTTCCTGTTCGCATCTTAGCCCCAGCTCTCCCAGATGTCCGTCCCTCTGTACTCTGTTAGCTCTCTCATCCTGGTCCCAACTTAGTCCCAGTTCTCCCAGATGTCTTTCCCTCTGTACTCTGTTAGCTCTCTCTTCCCTGGTCACATTTTAGCCCCAGCTCTCCCAGATGTCTCTCCCTCTGTACTCTGTTAGCTCTCTCTTCCCTGGTCGCATCTTAGCCCCAACTCTCCCAGCTGCCTCTCCCTCTGCACTCTGTTAGCTCTCTCTTCCCTGGTCCCAACTTAGCCCCAGTTTTCACAGATGTCTCTTCCTCTCTACTCTGTTAGCGTTCTCTTCCCTGGTCCCAACTTAGCCCCAGCTCTCCCAGATGTCTCTTCCTTTGTACTCTCTTAGCTCTCTCTTCCCTTGTCCCAACTTAGTCCCAGCTCTCCCAGATGTCTCTCCCTGTGTACTCTGTTAGCTCTCTCTTCCCTGGTCCCAACTTAGCCCCAGCTCTCCCAGATGTCTCTTCCTCTGTACTCTGTTAGCTCTCTCTTTCCCTGGCCCCAGCTCTCCCAGATGTCTCTCCCTCTCTCTGTACTCTGTTAGCTCTCTCTTCCCTTGTTCCAACTTAGCCCCAGCTCTCCCAGATGTCTCTCTCTCTCTCTCTCTCTCTCTCTCTCTCTCTCTCTGTACTCTGTTAGCTCTCTCTTTCCCTGGCCCCAGCTCTCCCAAATGTCTCTCTCTCTCTTGCTGTTTCCCATCCCTCCCTCGCCTGTGTTACCCTCCCCTCTGCCCTCCAGGTCTGGCTGGCTCTGTTAATGTCTGACTGCTCTTCCCTATTAATCAGTGTCTGGTACCTCTCCAGGTATCTAAAATATGCAGCAATAACAAGGAATAGCCCTGCGCCTCTGGGTGAGAGCCCGCTGTGGGGGGTCTGCATTCCCTGAACACGTCACCGGACCTTCAGGACTTGGGATACCACCAGAACCAAATCAGCCCATCTTGGGTGCATAATACCCGCCCACAAGATTTAGTAATGACAAATAAAATCAGGTATTAATGGTAATCTGTAACCAAATGTGATGACAAGTGTGGGAAAATATTCTGTAAACAGAGAAATGTTTAAGAAAGGCAAAAATAACCTTATAAGCAAATACCAAAAAGGTGCATCCCTTTATATACTGTACCCATACTGTCTTCACTATGTACCTCACTTCCTTTACCCCCACAATATTACATTTATACCAGTATAACCCCCTCTCTCAGACAATGGCCCCCATAACAATTCTTTTGAATCTGAACACAAAACAATGTATAGCAGTTCTGGAATTTATTTATTTTTTATCAAATACTCTAAGTTATTCTAATAAAAAAGTATTGACACTAAAAACAAAATATTACACCCAAATACAGACACCATATTTCCTGTTTATGGGGAGATTTATTTTCTTTTCAGTTAAAAAAAAAACATGGACACATCATCCTAAGCATATGAACGGCGCATACACGTTTTTTTTTTTTTTAACAAATAAACATCATCGTTATTTCCAGTTGTTTGCATCAATATTCCTTATTCCTACTGAGCCTCTGTAAGAACTATTCCTGTCCTTAAAGGTTGTCATAATGAGTCTTCACCAGATCCAATGTGCAATATCTGAAGTTTAAAAACCCTTTGAAAAGCTGATTCTATTCTTGGTTTCAGTTTGTCCCATGCAAGGCACTTTCAGGCACAAATAGATGTAAAAGCGTTTGATAAATCACAGAATTGTCTAATGATTTGGAAAGACTTTGAATTTGAAAACCCAATGAAATATTAGAAGAATTTTGAATGGCAAATTCAAATGAAATGGATCTCAGTCTCACTTACCTGCCCCTCAGTACCCACCTTCAGCACCTTAGTAATGCGACTCTCCAGGTTCACCCACCGCTGTCCACCAAACGATCACACACCCTCACATCCCTTCTACTGATATGACTCATCACCCTACACTACATCACTGTCTCCCACCATGTCACGTCTGTAGGTCTGTTATCTTCACATACCACACAATACCACCTAACTCTGGTCACACATCTTGTACCATCATTCACTGCCTCACCTCAATACCGTGTCTTTACCCACCTCTCGCCTGCACAATATAATCTTCTGCCTTATTGTAAACCCCTCTGTGCTACAAAATACCACTATCGTCCCTTAAAGGGACATTCAACTGCTTGACATTGTGATATAAAATTTTCAGTTATACATAAGGAAATAACTTTGCAATATACTTTCATTATTTATATTGCCCCCCTTTTCATGTAATTTGGCTTTGATAATTGAGCAATTTCTAATTCTCAGACCTTGAAATACATCTGCTAACCCTGCTACATACTGTATCTGTCCCTAATTGGTTTAACTGATAACATCTGCAGAACAATTGACTTTATACAATGTTTAGGACTGTGGTTAGCCTCTGTGGCTAGCCTAATCTTCTGCCTTATTGTAAACCCCTCTGTGCTACAAAATACCACTATCGTCCCTTAAAGGGACATTCAACTGCTTGACGTTGTGATATAAAATGTTCAGTTATACATAAGGAAATAACTTTGAAATATATTTTCATTATTTATATTGCCCCCCTTTTCATGTAATTTGGCTTTGATAATTGAGCAATTTCTAATTCTCAGACCTTGAAATTCACCTGCTAACCCTGCTACATACTGTATCTGTCCCTAATTGGTTTAACTGATAACATCTGCAGAACAATTGACTTTATACAATGTTCAGGACTGTGGTTAGCCTTGTTGCCTGCAGACTAAAGCCCAGATTGGCTCCTATAAATAAGGAAAATGGTGGATGGATTTGGCTATCGAAAAATAATTGCTGTAAAAATGATATTAATTTGATATAAAAATGATGACTTGTCTGATAGCAGCACAACAGAAATGTCTGTAATTACACTGTGTACTGTGCACATGCAAGGAACTTACATAACAAGAAATAGTGCTGCCATCTAGTGCTCTTGCTAATGTGTAACATTGTCATATAGTGCTGCCATCTAGTGCTCTTGCTAATATATAACATTGTCATATAGTGCTGCCATCTAGTGCTCTTGCTAATGTATAACATTGTTATAAAACTGCTGCCATCTAGTGCTCTTGCTAATGTATAACATTATTATAAAACTGCTGCCATCTTGTGCTCTTGCTAATGTATAACATTGTCATATAGTGCTGCCATCTAGTGCTCTTGCTAATGTATAACATTGTCATATAGTGCTGCCATCTAGTGCTCTCGCTAATGTATAACATTATTATAAAACTGCTGCCATCTAGTGCTCTTGCTAATGTATAACATTATTATATAACTGCTGCCATCTAGTGCTCTTGCTAATGTATAACATTATTATAAAACTGCTGCCATCTAGTGCTCTTGCTAATGTATAACATTATTATATAACTGCTGCCATCTAGTGCTCTTGCTAATGTATAACATTGTTATAAAACTGCTGCCATCTAGTGCTCTTGCTAATGTATAACATTGTTATAAAACTGCTGCCCTCTAGTGCTCTTGCTAATGTATAACATTATTATATAACTGCTGCCATCTAGTGCTCTTGCTAATGTATAACATTGTTATAAAACTGCTGCCATCTAGTGCTCTTGCTAATGTATAACATTGTTATAAAACTGCTGCCATCTAGTGCTCTTGCTAAATGTATAACATTATTATAAAACTGCTGCCATCTAGTGCTCTTGCTAAAGTATAACATTGTAGTGCTCTTGCTAATGTATAACATTGTCATATAGTGCTGCCATCTAGTGCTCGTGCTAATGTATAACATTGTAGTGCTCGTGCTAATGTATAACATTGTCATATAGTGCTGCCATCTAGTGCTCGTGCTAATGTATAACATTGTAGTGCTCGTGCTAATGTATAACATTGTCATATAGTGCTGCCATCTAGTGCTCGTGCTAATGTATAACATTGTAGTGCTCTTGCTAATGCATAACATTGTCATATAGTACTGCAGACACGTGCACATGCCTGAGCTTACAGCCCTGCTTTTCAATAAAGGATAACAAGAAAACAAAGAAAATTTGATAATAGAAGTAAATTGGAAAGTTGTTTAAAATTGTATTTTATATCTGAATCATGAAAGACACATTTTGGGTTTATGTCCCTTTAACCTCTTAAGGACATATGACGGAATTTTTCCGTCATAAAACAATTGAGCAAACTGAAAGCTGCGTCCTTAAAGGGTTAAAGGGATAGAAATGTCAACATTGAAATGTGCATGGGTACATTTTAATTTTAAATAGAAGCATTTTGCAATATAATTCCATTAGCAAAATGCTTCTAGTAAATGAGTGTTTTCAGTGGCATACGCACATATGCTGTGAGGGCCCCGTGCACTAGTATTCAAACACTAGAGTCAGCTTGTATGACAGACACAATACACACCACCAGCAGATCTCTAAGCTTGAATACTGGTGCACGGAGCCCTCACAGCATATGTGCACATGCCGCTGAAAAACACTAATATATTGTAAAGATGCATCTATTTAAATCTGAAATGCATGTATGTACATTTCACTGTTGACCTTTCTATCCCTTTAAGATATTTCTGTTTTCACTTCTTGTAAGTGTAACTTTCACTTGCGTGGGACAGTTTGTATTAATCTGTTGCAATGAATCGGAGCTACGCTGTTTTTATGTTTAGATTCATGAACCACAGAGGAACAGGCAAACTGCACTACATGACTGCAAAGTTCTGTGCTGACAAACTGTGATATGTGATTAATTGTATGTATGTATGTGTGTATGCATGTATGTGTGTGTATGCATGTGTGTGTGTGTGTATGCATGTGTGTGTGTGTATGTATGTGTGTGTGTATGTATGTGTGTATGTGTATGCATGTGTATGCATGTGTGTGTGTGTATGTATGTGTGTATGTATGCATGTATGTGTGCATGTATGTGTATGTGTATGCATGTGTGTGTGTGTGTATGCATGTATGTGTGTGTATGCATGTGTATGCATGTATGTGTGGGTATGTATGTGTGTGTGTGTGTGTGTGTGTATGCATGTATGTGTGTGTATGCATGTGTGTGTGTGTGTATGTGTGTATGCATGTATGTGTGTGAATGTATGTGTGTGTGTGTATGCATGTGTGTGCATGTATGTGTATGCATGTGTGTGTGTATGTATGTGTGTATGCATGTATGTGTGTGTATGTATGTGTGTGTATGTATGTAAGTAAGTGTGTATGCATGTATATATGTGTTTGCATGTGTGTGTGTATGTATGTGTGTATGCATGTATGTGTGTATGTATGTGTGTGTGTGTGTGTGTGTGTGTATGTGTGTATGCATGTATGTGTGTGTATGTGTGTGTATGTATGTGTGTATGCATGTATGTGTGTGTATGCATGTGTGTGTGTATGTATGTGTGTATGCATGTATGTATGTGTATGCATGTGTGTTTGTGTATGTATGTGTGTATGCATGTATGTGTGTGTGTATGTATGTGTGTATGCATGTATGTATGTGTGTGTATGTATGTGTGTATGCATGTATGTGTATGTATGTGTATGTGTATGCATGTGTGTGTATGTATGTGTGTGTATGCATGTATGTGTGCATGTATGTGTATGTGTATGCATGTGTGTGTATGCATGTGTATGCATGTATGTGTGTGTATGTATGTGTGTATGCATGTATGTGTGTGTATGCATGTGTGTGTGTGTATGCATGTGTATGCATGTGCGTGTGTGTGTATATATGTGTGTGTGTGTGTGTGTATGCATGTATGTGTGTGAATGTATGTGTGTGTGTGTGTATGCATGTGTGTATGTATGTGTATGCATGTGTGTGTATGTGTGTGTGTATGCATGTATGTGTATGTATGTATGTGTGTGTGTGTATGTAAGTGTGTATGCATGTATGTATGTATGTGTTTGCATGTGTGTGTGTATGTATGTGTGTATGCATGTATGTGTGTGTATGTATGTGTGTATGTATGTGTGTAGGGTTGCCACCTGTCCCTTAAAATACAGAACACTTATAGGTTACACATGCTGCAGGGTGTGCAGGGGGGAATATGAATAGTGCTGTCCAGAAACACAATACATGTTCCTCCTCCCTACACACCCTGCAACATGTGTAACTCATAAGTGTCCAGGAAAACATGGCTGAGGTGGCAACCCTATATGTGTGTATGCATGTATGTGTGTGTATGTATGTGTGTGTGTATGTATGTGTGTATGCATGTATGTGTGTGTATGCATGTGTGTGTGTATGTATGTGTGTATGCATGTATGTATGTGTATGCATGTGTGTGTATGTATGTGTGTATCCATGTATGTGTGTGTATGTAAGTGTGTGTGTATGTATGTGTGTATGCATGTATGTATGTGTGTGTATGTATGTGTGTATGCATGTATGTGTGTATGCATGTGTGTGTGCATGTGTATGCATGTGTGTATGTATGTGTGTATGCATGTATGTGTGTGTATGCATGTGTGTGTGTGCATGTGTATGCATGTGTGTGTATGTATGTGTGTATGCATGTATGTGTGTGTATGCATGTGTGTGTATGCATGTGTATGTATGTGTGTATGTATGTGTGTGTGTGTATGTGTGTGTGTGCGTGCATGTGTATGCATGTGTGTGTATGTATGTGTGTATGCATGTATGTGTGTATGCATGTGTGTGTATGCATGTGTATGCATGTGTGTGTATGTGTGTGTTTGTGTGTGTGTATGTGTGTATGCATGTGTATGCATGTGTGTGTGTGTATGCATGTGTGTGTGTATGCATGTGTGTGTGTATGCATGTGTATGCATGTGTGTGTATGTGTGTGTGTATGTGTGTGTATGCATGTGTGTGTATGCATGTGTGTGTATGCATGTGTGTGTATGCATGTGTATGCATGTATGTGTGTGCATGTATGTGTGTATGCATGTGTGTGTGTATGCATGTGTATGCATGTATGTGTGTGCATGTATGTGTGTGCATGCATGTGTGTGTATGCATGTGTGCATATGCCGCTGAAAAACACAATATATTGTAAAGATGCATCTATTTAAATCTGAAATGCATGTATGTACATTTCACTGTTGACCTTTCTATCCCTTTAAGATATTTCTGTTTTCACTTCTTGTAAGTGTAACTTTCACTTGCGTGGGACAGTTTGTATTAATCTGTTGCAATGAATCGGAGCTGCGCTGTTTTTATGTTTAGATTTATGAACCACAGAGGAACAGGCAAACTGCACTACATGACTGCAAAGTTCTGTGCTGACAAACTGTGATATGTGATTAATTGTATGTATGTGTGTATGCATGTATGTGTGCGCATGCATGTGTATGCATGTGTGTGTGTATGTATGTGTGTGTGTATGCATGTATGTGTGCATGTATGTGTATGTGTATGCATGTGTGTGTGTATGCATGTGTATGCATGTGTATGCATGTGTGTGTGTGTGTATGTATGTGTGCATGTATGCATGTATGTATGTGTTTGCATGTGTGTGTGTGTGTATGTGTGTGTATGTATGTGTGTATGCATGTGTGTGTATGTATGTGTGTATGCATGTATGTGTGTGTATGTATGTGTGTATGCATGTATGTGTGTGTATGCATGTGTGTGTGTGTTCATGTGTATGCATGTGTGTATGTATGTGTGTATGCATGTATGTGTGTATGCATGTGTGTGTATGCATGTGTATGTATGTGTGTATGTATGTGTTTGTGTGTGTGTGCATGTATGTGTGTGTATGCATGTGTATGCATGTGTGTGTATGTGTGTGTGTATGTATGTGTGTGTGTATGTGTATGTGTGTGTATGTATGCATGTGTGTGTATGCATGTGTATGCATGTGTGTGTATGTATGTGTGTGTTTATGTGTGTGTGTATGTATGTGTGTGTTTATGTGTGTGTGCATGTATGTGTGTATGCATGTATGTGTGTATGCATGTATGTGTGTGCATGCATGTGTGTATGCATGTGTATGCATGTGTGTGTATGTATGTGTGTGTGTTTATGTGTGTGTATGCATGTATGTGTGTATGCATGTGTGTGTATGTATGTGTGTGTTTATGTGTGTGTGTGTGTGTGTGTATGCATGTATGTGAATGTATGTATGTATGTGTGTGTATGCATGTATGTGTATGCATGTATGTATGTGTGTATGCATGTGTGTGTATGTATGTATGTATGTGTTTATGTGTGTGTATGTATGTATGTGTGTATGCATGTATGTGTGTGTATGCATGTGTGTGTATGTATGTGTGTATGTATGTATGTGTTTATGTGTGTGTGTATGCATGTATGTGTATGTATGTATGTGTATGTATGTATGTATGTATGTGTATGCATGTGTTTATGTATGTGTGTGTATGTATGTATGTGTTTATGTGTGTGTGTATGCATGTATGTGTGTGTATGCATGTGTGTGTATGTATGTGTGTGTTTGTGTGTGTTAATGCATGTATGTGTATGTATATATGTATGTGTGTGTATGCATGTATGTGTGTATGCATGTGTGTGTATGTATGTATGTATGTATGTATGTGTTTATGTGTGTGTATGTATGTATGTGTGTATGCATGTATGTGTGTGTATGCATGTGTGTGTATGTATGTGTGTATGTATGTATGTGTTTATGTGTGTATGCATGAATGTGTATGCATGTATGTGTATGTATGTATGTGTGTGTATGCATGTGTGTGTATGTATGTGTGTGTATGTATGTATGTGTTTATGTGTGTGTATGCATGTATGTGTATGTATGTATGTGTATGTATGTGTTTGTATGTATGTATGTGTTTATGTGTGTGTATGCATGTATGTGTGTGTATGTGTGTGTGTGTATGTATGTATGTATGTGTTTATGTGTGTGTATGCATGTATGTGTATGTATGTATGTTGGTGTGTGTATGCATGTGTATGTATGTGTGAATGTATGTATGTGTTTATGTGTGTGTATGCATGTATTTGTATGTATGTATGTGTATGTATGTGTTATGTGTGTATGTATGTACATTATGTGTATGTATGTGTTTATGTATGTATGTGTTTATGTGTGTATGTATGTGTATGTATGTATGTATGTATGTGTATGCATGTGTGTATGTATGTGTTTATGTGTGTGTATGCATGTATGTGTATGTATTTGTATATGTATATGTATGTGTTTATATGTGTGTATGTATATGTATGTGTTTATGTGTGTGTATGCATGTGTGTGTATGTGTTTATGTGTATGTATGTATGTATGTATATGTATGTGTTTATGTGTGTGTATGCATGTGTGTGTATGTATGTATGTGTGTGTATGTATGTATGTATGTATGTATATGTATGTGTTTATGTGTGTATATGCATGTATGTGTATGCACATATATATTTATGTGTGTATGTATGTGTTTATGTGTTTGTATGTATGTATTTATGTGTATGTATGTATGTGTATGTATGTATATGTATGTGTTTATGTGTGTGTATGCATGTATGTGTATGTATGTGTGTATGTCTATGTATGTATTTATGTGTGTGTATGTATATGTATGTGTTTATGTGTGTGTATGCATGTGTGTGTATATGCATGTATGTGTATGTATGTATTTATGTGTGTGTATGTATGTGTCTATGTGTGTATGCATGTATGTGTGTGTATATATGTTTTTATGTGTGTGTGTATGTATGTATGTATGTGAGTGTGTGAGGCGTGTGTTTATATGTGTGTGCTTATATGTATGTGAGTGATCGTGTGTTTATATGTATGTGAGTGTATGAGTGTGTGAGCGTGTGCTTATATGTATGTGAGTGTGTGAGCATGTGTTTATATGTATGTGTGCATGTGTTTATATGTATATGAGTGTGTGAGGCGTGTGTTAATATGTATGTGAGTGTGTGTGTTTATATGTTTGTATGTGAGTGTTTATATGTATGTAAGTGTGTGTGAGAGTGTATTTATATGTATGTGAGTGTGTGTGCGTGCGTGTGTTTATATGTATATGAGTGTGTGTGTGTGTCTATATGTATGTGTGTGTGTGTGTTTATATGTATGTGAGTGTGTGTTTATATGTATGTGAGTGTTTATATGTGTGTGAGTGTGTGTGTGCGTGTGTTTATATGTATGTATGTTATTGTGTGTGTGTGTGTGTTTATATGTATGTAAGTGTGTGTGTCTATATGTATGTATGTGAGTGTTTATATGTATGTGAGTGTGTGTGCGTGTGTTTATATGTATCTGAGTGTGTGATTATGTGTTTATATGTATGTGAGTGTGTGTGTGTTTATATGTATGTATGTGAGTGTTTATATGTATGTGAGTGTGTGAGTGCGTGTGTTTATATGTATGTATGTGTGTGTGTGTGTGTTTATATGTATGTGTGCGTGTGTTTATATGTATGTGTGTGTGTGCGTGTGTTTATATGTATGTATGAGTGTGTGTGCGTGTGTTTATATGTATGTAAGTGTGTGTGCGTGTGTTTATATGTATGTATGAGTGTGTGTGCGTGTGTTTATATGTATGTGAGTGTGTGTGCGTGTGTGTATATGTGTTCGTGTGTTTATATGTATGTATGTATGTATGAGTGTGTGTGCGTTTATATGTATGTGTGCGTCTGTTTATATGTATGTGAGTGTGTGTGCATGTGTTAATGCTTATGTATTTGTATATATGTGTATCAATGAGCCTCAATTTTTTTGACTTGCAACACAAATAAATTATTGGCTTTCAAACTCAAGTGACATCATAGTGATTTTGCACTGTACCATTGAGAGAAAAAAACTCTTCGGATATTATTAGATAAGAGGGAGCAGATATTATTATCCAACTCCAGGCCACACTTCAGAAGGATAAAGTCCAAGCTTGTATTGGTAGAATTTAAACAAGTGACGCTGAAGACGAGTGAACTGGTACAGAATTAAGTAAATGAACTGGCCGACCATCTCACCAAGATACATGTGTAGAGAGCTTGTTTTGCCCAGGGGAAAGTCTCTTTTGCCAACAGTGTGTATGCAGATCATCAGGTGCACATGCGCCCTCTCATCCTGTAGTTGCTGACATTCTACACATATTTACAGGGACACTTTGGAGCAGTGCAATTAAATAATCAGGTTTTCATAACTCTGCCCACTACGCTGCGCCCAAAAACTCTTAAATAAAATTGCACAAAATAGTAAATATTGTATTATACAAACTGTAGGAAATTTACAGATATCAGGACACAAAATGAGTTATGTTATGATTCTGCTGTATCTAATATAAAGTGCAGAAGACTTGGGTACCACAATATACAAACAATATTTACAGATAACATAGCCCACAGACTCCCAGGCAGGGATAGGCACAGACAAAGGCTGTGGCTGACATTTTCCAAAGTACAGACCTTAGTGAAGGACACCAAGGTACATTTGAAAGTAAAAACATTATTTTATAGTGCTTGGTGTTATTATACTGATGCAGATACCAATGATCCTATAACCAGACCTCCTCTGGCTATACCCATGTGCTAGTGTCACTACTGTGTCATTATATAGTGCTGGGTGTCATTATACTGATGCAGATACCACTGGTCCTATAACCATCCCTCCTCTGGCTATACACATGTGCCAGTGTCACTTCTGTGTCATTATATAGCGATGGGTGTTATTATACTAATGCAGATAGCACTGATCCTATAACCAGCCCTCCTCTGGCTATACCCATGTGCCAGTGTCACTACTGTGTCATTATATAGTGCTGGGTGTTATTATACTGATGCAGATACGACAGATCCTATAACCATCCCTCCTCTGGCTATACCCATGAGCCAGTGTCACTACTGTGCCTTTGTATAGAGCTGGGTGTTATTATACTGATGCAGATACCACTGATCCTATAACCAGCCCTCCTCTGGCTATAACCATGTGCCAGTGTCACTACTGTGTCATTATATAGTGCTGGGTGTTATTATACTGATGCAGATACCACTGATCCTATAACCAGCCCTCCTCTGGCTATACCCATGTGCCAGTGTCACTACTGTGTCATTATATAGTGCTGGGTGTTATTATACTGATGCAGATACCACTGATCCTATAACCCGCCCTCCTCTGGCTATACCCATGTGCCAGTGTCACTACTGTGTCATTATATAGTGCTGGGTGTTATTATACTGATGCAGATACCCCTCACCCTATAACCAACCCTCCTCTGACTGACTATACCCATGTGCCAGTGTCACTACTGTGTCATTATATAGTGCTAGGTGTTATTATACTGATGCAGATATCACTGATCCTATAACCAACCCTCCTCTGGCTATACCCATGTGCCAGTGTCACTACTGTGTCATTATATAGTGCTGGGTGTTATTATACTGATGCAGATACCACTGACCCTATAACCAGCCCTTGTCTGGCTATACCCATGTGCCAGTGTCACTACTGTGTCATTATATAGTGCTGGGTGTTATTATACTGATGCAGATACCACTGATCCTATAACCAACCCTCCTCTGGCTATACCCATGTGCCAGTGTCACTACTGTGTCATTATATAGTGCTGGGTGTTATTGTACTGATGCAGATACCACTGATCCTATAACCAGCCCTCCTCTGGCTATACCCATGAGCCAGTGTCACTTCTGTGTCTTTGCTGGGTGTTATTATACTGATGCAGATACCACTGATCCTATAACCAGGCCTCCTCTGACTGACTATACCCATGAGCCAGTGTCACTACTGTGTCATTATATAGTGCTGGGTGTTATTATACTGATGCAGATACCACTGATTCTATAACCAGCCCTCCTCTGACTGTACCCATGAGCCAGTGTCCCTACTGTGTCATTATATAGTGCTGGGTGTTATTATACTGATGCAGATACCACTGATCCTATAACCAGCCCTCCTCTGGCTATACCCATGAGCCAGTGTCCCTACTGTGTCATTATATAGTGCTGGGTGTTATTATACTGATGCAGATACCACTGATTCTATAACCAGCCCTCCTCTGACTGTACCCATGAGCCAGTGTCCCTACTGTGTCATTATATAGTGCTGGGTGTTATTATACTGATGCAGATACCACTGATCCTATAACCAGCCCTCCTCTGGCTATACCCATGAGCCAGTGTCCCTACTGTGTCATTATATAGTGCTGGGTGTTATTATACTGATGCAGATACCACTGATTCTATAACCTGCCCTCCTCTGACTGTACCCATGAGCCAGTGTCACTACTGAGTCTTTGTATAGTGTTTGGTGTTATACTACATTTTTTTTTTTTTAATTCCTATTATTTAATCAGAAAGAAAAGATATACGGCGGACACTGCAAGGGCTAGTCACGGACACCAGTGTCCGTGTACGGACACCTTGCCTATCCCTGCTCCCAGGACAATTATTCAACTTGACTAAAGTTCAAAACACTGGGACTGTCCCAGGAAAATCTGAACACCTGGGAAGTATATCATCCTACACCCAAATCAAGAGTGCTTAATTGTATTACCACAACAATACAAATATTGCTTAAAGGAGTATATTTATAACATTCAGTAACATTTGTATTTAGTGCTTATAAGGGTTGCTCATGCTGAGGGCTGCGAGACACACAGCCCTCCAATGTGTTTTATCTTATGATATCAATATGCATCTCTATGCAACATGCATGTGCTGATGTAGTTGTAGGGGGTAGATTAAGAAAGACAGATGTTGGCATTTATACCAGCCAAAACATTGCTCATTAGAAAGTTATTTTGTATTGAATCCATTATATATAGTTTGTATAAATTAGTAATGTGACGGATTCCGGCTACCTCGACTGGGTAGCTCCGCCAAAGGATCCTTCCAGCACCTGGAACCTGACACTATGTAGCGGAGAAGAGTGATTATAGCAGTTCCCACCCAAATAGACAGACTAGTATTCAGGTGAAACAAGAAGTACATCTTTATTGGGAAAACACACAGTTTATATACACAATCTCATCAAGATAAGAGCCTTATCAGTCCCCTAAATCTCCCGCCATTCCCAGCCCTCCAGATAGGCTGCCGCCATCCATAGAGTCCATTGTCCTATAGTGTCCAGCGGTATAAGGATAGTGGTTCCGGGGTGATCCGGGGAAACAGCGGCACTTCCAGGGTGTCGTTGGGAAGCCCTCGGCCCCCAGCTGCTACAGTCCAAAAAGCAACATGATCCATGGCTGGGGGCCGGAGCTATGGGTGATTAAATGCACACCAGGAAGGCCACTGGGGAGTGGGGGTGTAGAGGGGGTCTGGAACCCCCGGTTCCCAAGGGAGTTCCCTTCCAGCAATCACCCCACCTCTTGCCCTCCCCAAGGGGTACCAATTCCCAAAAGAGCGGAGCTCTAGGACAAGGGGCCGCTGGAGCGATGTGGGGAAAGGGACACCGGGGATGCCGGACGATGTGGCTGCTCGGCAGTTCCAGGGGCCCGGTCAGCCGGAGGGACTAGGTGGTTAGGGACCAGCTCTTTCATGACAATGTGTAAACCATAAAACAAAATTAATCAAAGGTCTGGGAGATTGTAGTTGCTCTCAAAAACCCAAATCTGCTTAGAAACAGGTGGGGGTGTGGTAGTAGGGGGTGGGGTTTAACCCCTGCAGCTCAGTATCCATGACAAGTAACACTACTAAAATGTGCTTGAGACTCTCCAAGTGAAAATGTGGACCCTCCTGTAAAATGGTTTTGACCCCCACTTTATTGTCAATTCATTTCAGACTTCCCTGGCAGCTCTGCCCCAGCTATAGATCAGGGGACAGATGTCCTATAGCTCAGGGGCACAAATGTACCATAGCTGAGGGGACAGATGTCCTATAGCTCAGGGGGACAGAAAAGATGTACCATAGCTGAGGGGGAAGATTTCTTATAGCTCAGGGGATAGATGTGCCATATACCCCAGGAGACAGATGTGCCATATAGCTCAGGGGATAGAAGTGCCATATAGCTCAGGGGACAGAAGTGCTATATAGCTCAGGGGACAGATGTGCTATATAGCTCAGGGGACAGAAGTGCCATATAGCTCAGGGGACAGATGTGCCATATAGCTCAGGGGACAGATGTGCCATATAGCTTAGGGGACAGATGTGCCATATAGTTCAGGGGACAGATGTGCTATATAGCTCAGGGGACAGATGTGCTATATAGCTCAGGGGACAGATGTGCCATAAAGCTCAGGGGACAGATGTACTATATAGCTCAGGTGGCAGATGTGCTATATAGCTCAGGGGACAGATGTGACAAATACCCCAGGGGACAGAAGTGCTATATAGCTCAGGGGACAGATGTGCCATATAGTTCAGGGGACAGATGTGCCATATAGATCAGGGGACAGATGTGCCATATAGCTCAGGGGACAGATGTGCCATATAGATCAGGGGACAGATGTGCCATATAGATCAGGGGACAAATGTGCCATATAGCTCAGGGGACAGATGTGCTATATAGCTCAGGGGACAGATGTGCTATATAGCTCAGGGGACAGATGTGCCATATACCCCAGGGGACAGAAGTGCTATATAGCTCAGGGGACAGATGTGACAAATACCCCAGGGGACAGATGTGCCATATAGCTCAGGGGACAAATGTGCCATATAGCTCAGGGGACAGATGTGCTATATAGTTCAGGGGACAGATGTGCCATATAGCTCAGGGGACAGATGTGCTATATAACTCAGGGGACAGAAGTGCTATATAGCTCAGGGGACAGATGTGCCATATAGCTCAGGGGACAGATGTGACATATAGCTCAGGGGACAGAAGTGCTATATAGCTCAGGGGACAGATGTGCCATATAGCTCAGGGGACAGATGTGTTATATAGCTCAGGGGACAGATGTGCTATATAGCTCAGGGGACAGATGTGCCATATAGCTCAGGGGACAGATGTGACAAATACCCCAGGGGACAGAAGTGTTATATAGCTCAGGGGACAGATGTGCTATATAGCTCAGGGGACAGATGTGCCATATAGCTCAGGGGACAGATGTGCCATATAGCTCAGGGGACAGATGTGCTATATAGCTCAGGGGACAGATGTGCTATATAGCTCAGGGGACAGATGTGCCATATAGCTCAGGGGACAGATGTGACAAATACCCCAGGGGACAGAAGTGTTATATAGCTCAGGGGACAGATGTGCTATATAGCTCAGGGGACAGATGTGCCATATAGCTCAGGGGACAGATGTGCTATATAGCTCAGGGGACAGATGTGCCATATACCCCAGCGGACAGATGTGAAAAATACCCCAGGGGACAGATGTGCTATATAGCTCAGGGGACAGATGTGCCATATACCCCAGCGGACAGATGTGACAAATACCCCAGTGGACAGATGTGCCATATAGCTCAGGGGACAGATGTGCCATATAGATCAGGGGACAGATGTGCCATATAGCTCAGGGGACAGATGTGCTATATAGCTCAGGGGACAGATGTGACAAATACCCCAGGGGACAGATGTGCCATATAGCTCAGGGGACAGAAGTACTATATAGCTCAGGGGACAGATGTGCGATGTCGATGAGGGGACAGATGAAACATATACCCCAGGGGACAGATGTACCATATAGCTCTGGGGACGGATGTGACATATAGATCAGGGGAAAGATATGACATATAGATCAGGGGACAGATGTGCCATATAGATCAGGGGACAGATGTGCTATATACCCCAGGGGACAGATGTGCCATATACCCCAGAGGACAGATGTGCCATATAGATAAGGGGACAGATGTGCCATATACCCCAGGGGACAGATGTGCCATATACCCCAGGGGACAGATGTGCCATATAGCTCAGGGGACAGGTGTGACATATACCCCAGGACAGATGTGCCATATACCCCAGGGGACAGATGTGCCATATAGATAAGGGGACCGATGTGCCATATAGATAAGGGGACCGATGTGCCATATAGATAAGGGGACCGATGTGCCATATAGATAAGGGGACAGATGTGCCATATACCCCAGGGGACAGATGTGCCATATACCCCAGGGGACAGATGTGCCATATAGATCAGGGACAGATGTGCCATATAGATGAGGGGACAGATGTGCTATATACCCCAGGGGACAGATGTGCCATATACCCCAGGGGACAGATGTGCCATATACCCCAGGGGACAGATGTGCCATATAGATCAGGGACAGATGTGCCATATAGATCAGGGGACAGATGTGCTATATACCCCAGGGGACAGATGTGCCATATACCCCAGGGGACAGATGTGCCATATAGATGAGGGACAGATGTGCCATATATCCCAGGGGACAGATGTGCCATATATCCCAGGGGACAGATGTGCCATATAGATCAGGGGACAGATGTGCCATATATCCCAGGGGACAGATGTGCCATATAGATCAGGGGACAGATGTGCCATATATCCCAGGGGACAGATGTGCCATATAGATAAGGGGACCGATGTGCCATATAGATAAGGGGACCGATGTGCCATATAGATAAGGGGACAGATGTGCCATATACCCCAGGGGACAGATGTGCCATATACCCCAGGGGACAGATGTGCCATATAGATCAGGGACAGATGTGCCATATAGATCAGGGGACAGATGTGCTATATACCCCAGGGGACAGATGTGCCATATACCCCAGGGGACAGATGTGCCATATAGATCAGGGACAGATGTGCCATATAGATGAGGGGACAGATGTGCTATATACCCCAGGGGACAGATGTGCCATATACCCCAGGGGACAGATGTGCCATATACCCCAGGGGACAGATGTGCCATATAGATCAGGGACAGATGTGCCATATAGATCAGGGGACAGATGTGCTATATACCCCAGGGGACAGATGTGCCATATACCCCAGGGGACAGATGTGCCATATAGATGAGGGACAGATGTGCCATATATCCCAGGGGACAGATGTGCCATATATCCCAGGGGACAGATGTGCCATATAGATCAGGGGACAGATGTGCCATATATCCCAGGGGACAGATGTGCCATATAGATCAGGGGACAGATGTGCCATATATCCCAGGGGACAGATGTGCCATATAGATCAGGGGACAGATGTGCCATATACCCCAGGGGACAGATGTGCCATATAGCTCAGGGGACAGATGTGCCAGTGGTGCTATTTTCCAGCACTGCACACGCTAATGAGTTTGCCTATGTTTAGCAGCACACTCCCTGCACACCTTGCATACAGCACCAGTCTCCTCCCCCCTCTGCACGCCCCTTTCCCTATATCCCTCGCACAGTTTCTAGTTGAGTCAGTGGCTGTGAGATCGCTCAGTAATTACACAGCAGCCAGAAGAAGGGACTACAGTGGACAGCAGCCAGAAGAAGGGACTACAGTGGCCCCCAGAGCTGCACTTTAGCCGTCACCTGGACTTGCTGACGCGGTATAAGGGACCCCCGGGCAGGACTCCATTAGCTGCGTACCCTTGTGCCTCTGTAGGATTGCTAATGTCACCTGTCACTTCGGCGCTTTCCCGGACACCGACTGAGTGACACCAGGACCCCTTTTCTCTTAAGACCAAGCGGGCTCAGGCATTGGAGATATTTGTGTTTCTGGGGAGGGGATCCCCCGTTGGAGGGTGTCTCCCTCCCTACCATTCACCGCCTGTGAGTTCTGACAGCTGCCAGATACATGTACCACAAAGTTTCCTGGTCCCTTCAGGATGAATTTCAGGGGTCTGTTGATGTCTGTCTGGTTACTGCAAGTTATCCATGCTGAGGTAAGCGGCCCCAGACATACTGCTGCTTTACTGCTAGCCTCATGCACTGCACTCAGCCTTACTGCTAGCCTCATACACAGCACTTAGCCTTACTGCTAGCCTCATACACTGCACATAACCTTACTGCTAGCCCAGCACCTCATATACTGCACATAAACAACCCAGTGACCTGTAAGCTTAGTTGTTAGTAAGAAGCTTGTACAGCAAAGGTGAATACTAATCTGCCTGAAGAGCTTGCAATCTACCAGTAAGTAGATAAGCTGCCATTTATAATTTAATTCACTTTTTATTTGTAGAGGAATCATATTGTATAGCCACACAGTGAGAAAAATGACAATAATCGGATTTTGATCGGAAGAGCTTACAATCTAGGGAACTCATAACGGGTTTGTAGTATATAATTAGATAATAATAAGCATTATGTGCAATTAATGAATAAAATAAACACAGGAGAATACTGTGTGTTGTACTTATATATTAATATTTGTATTGATAAACTAAGTATTCTAAAATATGTTTGGTCTGTTGCACCATTGACTCTTTTTTTATAAAAGTGAAGTTCCAAAGTATATTTTCCTGTTTGGGAAATGATTAGAAACTCACTAAAGTATTGTTGCTAATAATATATAGATTCATTCTCTGTGACACAGTGACGGAGGTACTGTCACCCTTGGTCAGAATAAGCCACTAGATAACTTCCTAACCCCTATTGTAGAGTTAACCAACACGTTGTGATATTTATTTATGTAATGTGTTTGCTAACCACAAAACATGATTGCCAATGTGTACTGACTCCTACATTAGCATGAAAATGTGTGAGATAGTTTACTGCTTTGGAATTCCTAATATTTAGATATATTTCTGGTACCTTTTTTTTTTTATTTGAAATCTGGCAAAGTGAATAATGGATCAGGTCTGCAGGTCATATAAAAACATGTTATTGTTTTCCAGCAGATAAGTATGTGGCTCCCAGGCTGTCTGTGTGTGTAAATACTTTGTGATTAAATGTTTAGTTTTTTTTTACAGCTTTCTCTGGCAAGTAACTGTAAAAGGAGAAAGTTGTGTGTGTAATTAGTGAGGGCAGAGGGTGTGTGGTCATGTCAGCTCTACAAGTGACCAGAGAGGCTATGCGGCTGCTGCCACTCACCTGTCTGAGTTGTTGCCCCTGTCAGCTGCCTGAGACTGACTGCAGCCTTAGGGAATGAGCTTGGAGAATGCCTAAGGAGACCTGGGGATATATTACAACACCAGTACATGCCTGAGGGCTGAGGCGGAATCACACACTGAGAACACTGTAGACCAAAAATAAATGGAGAGAGGATAACTGAAGACATAATAAGAGATTAGAAAGAGAGGAGAGTGGGGAAGAATACTAGAAAGTAACAGAGGAAAGGAAGAAAATGCTGCTGGGGAGAGAATGGTAAACAGACGGAGGAATAAAACACATTACAGAGTGAGATAAAACTAGAGAGAGAGAGCCAAGAGAAACAGAGGTGTGGGAGAGGAATGAATAAATAGAGAAGTTAGTGAGAAGGAATGAGATAATGTTCCCTAAAATAATTCAAACCCTTTTTAAGTCTTTCTCAGCCAGTTGGCAATGGTGTCTGACTCAGGCTGGCTCAGCGCCAGCGCAGGTGGATCATGTCGGCGGGCCCACTCACCTCCTGTTCATTTGCACTGCGTTCCATGCTTTCTCTCCTCCTGGGGGCAGAGTGCCCTCGACCACACAATGCTTGGCACAACTCTCAGGCACTTTTCAGCCATTCTTTCATCTCTATTCTCATTCACACTTTGCCAATCCCGATTATTTACTTATTTTTACTTCTACCTTTTAAAGGGACATAAAAAAAACAAATTATAACGTGATTCAGATAGAGCATGTGATTTTAAACAACTTTCCAATTTACTTCTATTACCTATTTTGTTTTGTTCTTTTGAATCATTTGTTGAAATGGATGTGGATGCACGTTTATGCCTCATGTAATTGGCTCATGCAGTGCATTCAGCTAGCTCCCAGTCGTGCATTGCTGCTTCTTCAAGATAGGATACCAATAAAATGAAGCAAACTAGATGTTTAACACTGTATTCTCTATCTGAACCATAAAAGAAACATTTTGTGTTTCATGTCCCTTTAATGATTGTAACATTTGATTTGCTTTGCATATTGTTTCCTTTTTCCCCGTCTGTGTTTTGTTTTGTTCAGCGATCTGTTTCTGGCCTGTGATATTTTCACTTTTCAGATGTGGTTCAGACCTATGTTGGTGTAATGTTCTCGGGGCATTAAGCTCCTCGGTAGAACAATAGCTGGCACCTCTCAGACCTGGGCTTTCTTACATAGAATGGCTGGCAGCCAGTTTACTTTATATTCTGCTTGATTCAGTGTCACTAGGTCAGGGAGGGAAGAAAACATGGGGGCTCCAGCACTATTGTTACTTGTTAGGGAGTCAACATGAAACGTTTGTGACCTCGACACAGTGTACAATTTAGTTCTATTCTCATGGTCAGCTTTGTTCCTTCCCTTGAGAGCATACTGTGGTATGCCCAGAAGCATGCACATGACTTGAGCACTATATGTATAACACGTGCACATGTCATATCTCAGTATGGCATATAGTGCTTAAAGGGACACTGAACCCACATTTTTTCTTCATTTTCTTGCTATCTTTATTTGAAAAAGAAGGCATCTAAGCTTTGTTTTTGGTTCAGAACTTTTTTATTGGTGGATGAATTTATCCACCAATCAGCAAGGACAACCCCGGTTGTTCACCAAAAATGGGCCGGCATCTAAACTTACATTCTTGCATTTCAAATAAAGATACCAAAAAAATGAAGAAAATTTGATAATAGGAATAAATTAGAAAGTTGCTTAAAATTTCATGCTCTATCTGAATCACGAAAGAAAAATTTTGGGTTCAGTGTCTCTTTAAGACACGTGCACACCCATGATCCTATTTCGGTATGTCATATAGTGCTTAAGACACGTGCACACCCCTGATCCTATCTCAGTATGTCATATAGTGCTTAAGACACATGCACACCCCTAATCCTATTTGAGTATGTCATATAGTGCTTAAGACACGTGCACACCCTGATCCTATCTCAGTATGTCATATAGTGCTTAAGACACATGCACACCCCTGATCCTTTCTTAGTATGTCATATAGTGCTTAAGACACGTGCACACCCCTGATCCTATCTCAGTATATCATATAGTGCTTGACATGTGCACATCCCTGATCCTATCTCAGTATGTCATATAGTGCTTAAGACACGTGTACACCCCTGATCCTATTTCAGTATATCAGCAAGGACAACCCCGGTTGTTCACCAAAAATGGGCCGGCATCTAAACTTACATTCTTGCATTTCAAATAAAGATACCAAAAGAATGAAGAAAATTTGATAATAGGAATAAATTAGAAAGTTGCTTAAAATGTCATGCTCTATCTGAATCATGAAAGAAAAATTTTGGGTTCAGTGTCCTTTTAAGACACGTGCACACCCCTGATCCTATTTCAGTATATTATATAGTGCTTAAGACACGTTTACACCCTTGATCCTATCTCAGTATATTATATAGTGCTTACGACACGTGCACACCCCTGATCCTATCTCAGTATATTATATAGTGCTTAAGACACGTGCACACCCCTGATCCTATCTGGGTATATCATATAATGCGTGACATGTGCACAACCCTGATCCTATCTCAGTATATGATATAGTGCTTAAGACATGTGCACACCCCTGATCCTAACTCAGTATGTCATATAGTGCTTAAGACATGTGCACACCCCTTATCCTATCTCAGTATGTCATATAGTACTTAAGACACGTGTACACCCCTGATTATATTTCAGTATGTCATATAGTGCTTAAGACATGTACACACCCCTGATCCTCTCTCAGTATATTATATAGTGCTTAAGACACGTGCACACCCCTGATCCTATTTCAGTATATCATATAGTGCTTGCCATGTGCACACCCCTGATCCTATCTCAGTATGTCATGTAGTGCTTAAGACACGTGCACACCCCTGATCCTATTTCAGTATATCATATAGTGCTTGACATGTGCACACCCCTGATCCTATCTCAGTATGTCATGTAGTGCTTAAGACACGTGCACATCCTTGATCCTATTTCAGTATATGATATAGTGCTTGACACGTGCACACCCCTGATCCTATCCCAATATGCTCTCATGAAAAGGAGACAAATAATAAATGTAATAGTAGAGGTAAACAGGAAAGTTATAAAATTGAACGCTCTCTTTCAGACTCATGAAACTTTTGACATAGAGGGGATCTTCTTATTCTAAAAAGGTTTTGTTTATTTCTTCCTCATCAACTCTCAAAACCTTTATGACTGGCTAAGTTGCTCCCGTGACTTCAAATTAAAATACAGATTCCAAAAGTATTCTTCTGATTACAAGATATTGGTAAAAACGCGTAATGGGGAGACTGAGTTCAGGAGAATGGAGTTGGAGAATGAAGTTCTCAGCAGCACATAAAACATATCTTTGTACACTTGTGTAAAGGTGAATATAATTGGGTGATTTCTTTACATGCCGTAGTGGAAAATCGTTGATGTAAAAGCATGGGGAGTTTTCTCATTAGAAGTATACGTAACCATTTAATTTGCTAATGCTGAGACACATCTGATGGTTTTATTGAGGTAGCAACATACGAGCTGACAATACAAAGGATTTACATGTATGTGAAGATGACATCATTTCCTATAGCTCCTGGCCACCACAAAGCTAATGATATTATATTTCACAGTTGTTAGCAATTATTAGATGATTACAAGACTTCTAGTTCGGAAGAAACTTGTAATCTCATCATGTAAAACTCCATGCACAATTTACACCATGAAAGAATCTCTAGTGTCATACGCCATCACTTTATAAAGGCAAGAATATGGTCTCATAAGTCAGTCACTGCTAAAACCTGGAAACTCTGGCTGAGAGGCCAATGAATGCAATGAAAAACATTAGGTGGCCGGCTTCTATGTGTATTGTCCTTAGACGTTCTTATAGAGAATACC
This sequence comes from Bombina bombina, assembly GCF_027579735.1. NCBI lineage: Eukaryota > Metazoa > Chordata > Amphibia > Anura > Bombinatoridae > Bombina > Bombina bombina. The sequence goes on from NC_069505.1 coordinate 426,830,570, forward strand.
ATTTCCTTGATGATATCTGCTATAGCTGCCTGGCTTACGGCCAGTTGGATGACAAGCTGGTTGGATATATTTCAGTGGTACTTGTGTGTTTTTTTGGCAGGGGGACCCAATTCCAGAAGACATGTTTGAGAAGATCACAGGGGGAACTGTACACTCAATTTCAGATCTGAAGAGGCTGCTGCAGATAGATTCCGTAGGTAAATCTATACACAACTCCATCATCACACTATTCCTGCTATGCTTGTCATGAACTTTAAAGAAATACTGGGTTTCTCTCATTTTTTTAGTGAAATCTGATGGCTCAAACCTCCGTTAAAAAGAATGTCAGTTAATCAAATGTGTAAGAAGCACAAAATCTCAAGGACAATGTCTTCAAGGACACACTACGTAGCAATACCCCAGCATCCCATTTTAAGCAATTTTTCAGTATAGAAGCTGTTAAAGGCAGCTTTGCCATTTTGAACTCAGAAACTGGCTCCTCTAGTGAACTTGCAACCCCAGCCAGTAGAGCATGAGCATATGCACCAATCAGAGGGCACGTATGCTCTTACATCTGCACTAGGGCAACATGCAAGTAGCCAATCTCAGAGTTAAAAAACAACAACATTTTTTCCCCTAACAACTTGTATATTAAAACATGTCTTATTACAGTTTGCTGGGGCTTTGCTGCTCAGACATAATAGCATAATCTTCAGTATAATGTCTCTTTAAGGGCTAGATTACGACTGGCTAACTGTTGTGCACTAACAATAAGGGGTTTATCGTGGGTCTTTGTGCGCGTTGGAAGTAGTGAGCGTGTATTACAAGTTGAAAGTAAACGTGTTTTGATTGATCGCAATTTAATTTAACACGCAACAAGATAGCGCAACAGGACTCTAGTTAACTGTTACGCGAGTCAAAAAATACATTTAAAAGTACAGTTACAATCATACTAACACTATCTAATAAAAAAAGTTATAAGGGCTCAAAGATATGAGGTCTCGGGTGTTAGGAGAAACAGGGGCCTATCAAGCTCCGGAAGGAGCTTGACGGCCCGTGTTTTAAGTTATGAAGCAGCGGTTTAAAGACCGCTGCTCCATAACCCTGTCCGCAGGCGGACAGGAATCGCCGGAAATCAATCCGATCAAGTACGATCGGGTTGATTGACACCCCCTGCTGGCGGCCCATTGGCCGCGAGTCAGCAGGGGGCGGCGTTGCACCAGCAGCTTTTGTGAGCTGCTGGTGCAATGTTAAATGCGGAGAGCGCATTCAGCGAGGTCTTGCGGACCTGATCCGCACTGTCGGATCAGGTCCGCAAGACCTTTGATAAATAGGGGCCAAAGGCTGCAAAGGGCTTTAATATAGCGATACATACAGATACATGTCTAAAGATGTATGTATATACTGTGTATATGT
>NC_069505.1:426836964-426991964 GCF_027579735.1 Bombina bombina
ACCTAATATGCTTAATTGGTAGTAGGCTTTCGAGCCTATACAGCTTGGAGTAAGACAACATGCATAAAGAGGATGATGTGGTCAAAATACTCATTTGCCTAATAATTCTGCACACAGTGTATATGCAAACATACACAGATGTATATGTACACATACACACATAAACATACACAATAGACACACACTAACTCACAAACATATATATACACACTCACATATATACGCAAACATACGCAGATATATATATACACACACACACAAACACATACACACATAAACATACACAATACACACACACACTCATACACACACACTCTCAGACTTATATATATACACACAAACATACACAGAGATATATATACGCACACAAACACACACACACACACATATAGACACAAACACATATAGACACACACATATATAGACACACACACATATAGACACACACATACACATAAAGGGGCCTATTTATCAAGCTCCGAACGGAGCTTGAGGGCCCATGTTTCTGACGAGTCTTCAGACTCGCCAGAAACACCAGTTATGAAGCAGGCGGACAGGAATTCGCCGGAATTCAACCCAATCGAGTATGATCGGGTTGATTGACACCCCCTGCTGGCGGCCCATTGGCCGCCAGTCTGCAAGGGGCGGCGTTGCATCAGCAGCGCTGCTGGTGCAATGCTGAATACGGTGAGCGTATTGCTCTCCGCATTCAGCGATGTCTGTCAGACCTAATCCGCACTGTCGGATCAGGTCCGACAGACATTTGTTAAATAGGCCTCATAGACACATACATACACATATAGACACACATATACACACACACATATAGACATACACATATACACACACATATAGACACACATATACACACATACACATATAGACACACATACAGGGAGTGCAGAATTATTAGGCAAATGAGTATTTTGACCACATCATCCTCTTTATGCATGTTGTCTTACTCCAAGCTGTATAGGCTCGAAAGCCTACTACCAATTAAGCATATTAGGTGATGTGCATCTCTGTAATGAGAAGGGGTGTGGTCTAATGACATCAAAACCCTATATCAGGTGTGCATAATTATTAGGCAACTTCCTTTCCTTTGGCAAAATGGGTCAAAAGAAGGACTTGACAGGCTCAGAAAAGTCAAAAATAGTGAGATATCTTGCAGAGGGATGCAGCACTCTTAAAATTGCAAAGCTTCTGAAGCGTGATCATCGAACAATCAAGCGTTTCATTCAAAATAGTCAACAGGGTCGCAAGAAGCGTGTGGAAAAACCAAGGCGCAAAATAACTGCCCATGAACTGAGAAAAGTCAAGCGTGCAGCTGCCAAGATGCCACTTGCCACCAGTTTGGCCATATTTCAGAGTTGCAACATCACTGGAGTGCCCAAAAGCACAAGGTGTGCAATACTCAGAGACATGGCCAAGGTAAGAAAGGCTGAAAGACGACCACCACTGAACAAGACACACAAGCTGAAACGTCAAGACTGGGCCAATAAATATCTCAAGACTGATTTTTCTAAGGTTTTATGGACTGATGAAATGAGAGTGAGTCTTGATGGGCCAGATGGATGGGCCCGTGGCTGGATTGGTAAAGGGCAGAGAGCTCCAGTCCGACTCAGACGCCAGCAAGGTGGAGGTGGAGTACTGGTTTGGGCTGGTATCATCAAAGATGAGCTTGTGGGGCCTTTTCGGGTTGAGGATGGAGTCAAGCTCAACTCCCAGTCCTACTGCCAGTTTCTGGAAGACACCTTCTTCAAGCAGTGGTACAGGAAGAAGTCTGCATCCTTCAAGAAAAACATGATTTTCATGCAGGACAATGCTCCATCACACGCGTCCAAGTACTCCACAGCGTGGCTGGCAAGAAAGGGTATAAAAGAAGAAAATCTAATGACATGGCCTCCTTGTTCACCTGATCTGAACCCCATTGAGAACCTGTGGTCCATCATCAAATGTGAGGAGGGAAAACAGTACACCTCTCTGAACAGTGTCTGGGAGGCTGTGGTTGCTGCTGCACGCAATGTTGATGGTGAACAGATCAAAACACTGACAGAATCCATGGATGGCAGGCTTTTGAGTGTCCTTGCAAAGAAAGGTGGCTATATTGGTCACTGATTTGTTTTTGTTTTGTTTTTGAATGTCAGAAATGTATATTTGTGAATGTTGAGATGTTATATTGGTTTCACTGGTAAAAATAAATAATTGAAATGGGTATATATTTGTTTTTTGTTAAGTTGCCTAATAATTATGCACAGTAATAGTCACCTGCACACACAGATATCCCCCTAAAATAGCTATAACTAAAAACAAACTAAAAACTACTTCCAAAACTATTCAGCTTTGATATTAATGAGTTTTTTGGGTTCATTGAGAACATGGTTGTTGTTCAATAATAAAATTAATCCTCAAAAATACAACTTGCCTAATAATTCTGCACTCCCTGTATACACACACACACATATACACACATACACATATAGACACACATATACACACACACATATAGACACACACATAGATGCACATACATACACAAACACACAGCTTCAGAGCAATGCGCTATTGGGCGCTAGCAGGAGCACATCTAGTGAGCCAATCACAAGAGGCATATGTGTTTAGTCACCAATCAGTAAATAGCTCCCAGTAGTGCATGGCTGCTCCTGAGCTGACCTAGATATGCTTTTCAACAAAGATTACCAAGTGAACAAGGTCAATAAGATAACAGAAGTAAATAAAAGTATTTTAGATTTGCTGCTCTGTCTGATCCATGAGAGTTTGAAGGGCCATAATACCCAAATGTTTAAACACTTGAAAGTGATGCAGCATAGCTATAAAAAGCTGACTAGAAAATATCACCTGAACATCTCTATGTAAAAAAAGAAAGATATTTTACCTCAAAAGTTTCTCAGTAGCCACATCCCATTGTAAAGGACTTCTAAGCAGCAAATCAGTATGTCTGTCCCAGGACAGCTAAGGGGTTGAGCCTCGTGCACTCTCATGTTTTTTCCCTATTCAGTTTAAGGAAGTTTACTATGAAATCTCATGAGAGTTAAGTGAAATCTCATGAGATCACAGTAAAAGAGTTCATGACCTCAGCACTGTTGATGCTGATTGGCTGCTGTTCATTTCTTCATTTTTTTTATTTGCAGCTTGGCAGCAGCTAAGTATAACTTTTTACACAGAACTTACTCTGCTGAGCTGAGGAGATTGTGAGGTAAAATATCTTCCTTTTTTAAATAGAGATGCTCAGGTGATATTTTCAGCTTTTTACAGCTATACTGCATCAGTTTCAAGTGATTTAGCATATGAGTATTATGTCCCTTTAATTCTCACTTTCATGTGTCTTTAATTCAGTAGAGAACTAACAGTTACGTTCTAAACATCACTATATGAAATACAACGTACAGGCTGTTCCAGTGATGCAGTGTTACAAACTACAACATATTTTCTTACAGTTTGTGCACTTAAAGGGACATAAAACCCAAAACATTTATTTTGTGATTCAAATATAGAATACAGTTTTAAACAACATTCCAATTTACGTCTATTATTTAATTTACTTCATTCTTTACATATCCTTTGTTGAAGAATTAGCAATGCATAGGGGTGAGCCAATCACACAAGGCATCTATGTGCAGCCACCAATCAGCAGCTACTGAGCCCATTTAGATATGCTTTTCTACAAAGGATATCAAGAAAATGAAGCAAATTAGATAATAGAATTAAATTGGAACGTTGTATAAACTTACATGCTCCTTCTAAATCATGAAAGAAAAAAATTGTGTTTCATGTCCCTTTAAGGCTGCCAAGTAGAGCTGATCAGAGGCCGAACTTCAGCGGGTTGCGGCCTCCTCAAGTACAGACGCTGGGCTCAGATGACGAGAAAAGGCTCTTTATCCTGCTAGTCTGTACTAACAATAGCCTGTTATTTCTTTCTTTTATATAAATGTCAACATTTCAGCCCCAAGATTATGAAAGCAAAAGGAAATGTTTAAGCGCCTGAGTATCTCGTGCCTACGTGCGCCAGAGATGCCAGCATGGTACTGAGCGTTTATAAGAAATATAGGGAGCGTTGATTTGAAAGGTGTTTAGACTTTTATACACAATGAAGTGGCTGCCTGATTTGCCGTATATTCAATCTCATCCCAGGAAACCAGGATAACTAAAGTGGTTCATGGGATAACTGTATAAAACTTACAGGAAATGCTTCACAATCTAAATGTGTATCGTTTGGTGGGAGAGAGAGGGGGGTATAGGTGATATGATATCAGCCCCTCTAAATATAATTAAACGCCTCTTGTTTTTATGTCAAAAAATGTGTTTTGTTCTATATTCCCTAGAAAAGCCAAAAAGCTAAATTTGTTTTCAAAATGCTGCAAGTTGTCTAAACCGTGTAGTAGATTTGCCGCATTTGCAAGTTCCAGAATTTTGGCTTCTTTAGGGACTGTGGCACAAAGCACAATTTTTACACCAGAGGTTTAATGTCCTTTTCAGAGATAAGTTGAGGAGGAAATCATTATTATTATTCTTTTATGATGTCAAGTTGGGAGCTAATTGTGAAGGTTTGCGTTAGATACATAGAACAGCCTTTCAGCAGAAGCAAATAAATGGGGTCTAGAATGCCAGTGATGTGTGTAAGGCTTCCCCAGGGAGTAAATAACTCTTTATATTAACCCACTGTGGGATCACACACTCATGGACTAGTGGAAATCTCTAGCCCTACACATTACATACAAGGGCATGTACACATTACACACAAGGGCATGTACACATTACACACAAGGGCATGTACACATTACACACAAGGGCATGCACACATTACACACAAGGGCATGTACACATTACACACAAGGGCATGTACACATCAAACACAAGGGCATGTACACATTACACACAAGGGCATGCACACATTACACACAAGGGCATGTACACATTACACACAAGGGCATGTACACATCACACACAAGGGCATGTACACATTACACACAAGGGCATGCACACATTACACACAAGGGCATGTACACATCACACACAAGGGCATGTACACATTACACACAAGGGCATGTATACATTACACACAAGGGATGTGCACATTACACACAAGGGCATGTACACATTACACACAAAGGCATGTACACATTACAAACAAGGGCATGTATACATTACACACAAGGGCATGTGCACATTACACACAAGGGCATGTATACATTACACACAAGGGCATGTATACATTACACACAAGGGCATGTGCACATTACACACAAGGGCATGTACACATTACACACAAAGGCATGTACACATTACACACAAGGGCATGTACACATCACACACAAGGGCATGTATACATTACACACAAGGACATGTGCACATTACACACAAGGGCATGTACACATTACACACAAGGGCATGTACACATTACACACAAGGGCATGTGCACATTACACACAAGGGCATGTACACATTACACACAAAGGCATGTACACATTACACACAAGGGCATATACACATTACACACAAGGGCATGCACACATCACACACAAGGGCATGTATACATTACACACAAGGGCATGTATACATTACACACAAGGGCATGCATACATTACACACAAGGGCATTCATACATTACACACAAGGGCATGTACACATTACACACAAGGGCATGTACACATTATTTCTGTGCAAGTAATATAGATTTTAAGTAAGGAGTTAAAATGTGTTGTACACAGAAACAGACCACGTGTTTGGGGCGCTATGCCAGTACTACGTCAGGACCACTAAGCTCTGCTTTGCTATTGTCTCTGTGCGCGCGTCAGACCCCAGCACTCTGCTATCTGTGTCGGGACACAACTTCCCTTCTTTGTCTGCAGCCCTGGCTTGTGCATAAAAAGAATTCCTCGTCTCCCCCGCCACCCCTTCTCCTTCAGACTTAGTCCAGCTGCAGCAGTTGTGTGTGCTATAAATACCCACACAGGCCAGGCACTGCCACTGAAGATTGGGATAATCAAGGGGACATGGTATCTGTAAAGAGGAAGTAGTTTCATGGAATAGCCCTCAGGCAGATGTGGTAACAGATCAATCTAATAAACAATGGTTAGAATAAGAAAGGTTCTATCTCTGACAATTGGGGGCTTTCATCTGGAAAATCCTGGAAGGAGCAGATGGATAGTAAGATTGATCTGGGGGATATGAGGGTCAGACTGGGGGGGCTGCAGGTGTGCTGGATCTGATCTAGTGAATAAGCAAGTCAGATCTGGGGCATATGAGGGTCAGACTAGGGGGCTGCAGGTGTGCTGGATCTGATCTAGTGAATAAGCAAGTCTGATCTGGGTCATATGAGGGTCAGACTAGGGGGCTGCGGGTGTGCTGGATCTGAGGGCAGATGGATCTGATTTAGGGAATAAGCAAGTATGATCTGGGGGATATGAGGGTTAGACAGGGGGTGCAGTTGTGGTGGATCCGAGGGCACATGGATCTAATTTAGGGAATAAGCAAGTATAATCTGGGGGATATGAGGGTCAGACTGGGGGGCTGCTGGTGTGCTGGATCTGAGGGCAGATGGATCTGATTTAGTCAATAAGCAAGTCTGATATGGGGGATATGAGGGTCAGACTGGGGGGCTGCAGGTGTGCTGGATCTAAGGGCAGATGGATCTGATCTAGTCAATAAGCAAGTCTGATCTGGGGGATATGAGGGTCAGACTGGGGGGCTGCTGGTGTGCTGGATCTGAGGGCAGATGGATCTGATCTAGGGAATAAGCAAGTCTGATCTGGGAAATATAAGGGTCCAAGTGGGGGGCTGCTGGTGTGCTGGATCTGAGAGCAGATGGATCTGATCTGGGGTAATAAGCACGTCTGATCTGGGGGATATAAGGATCAGACTGAGGGGCAGGTGTGCTGGATCTGAGAGCAGATGGATCTGATCTACGGAATGAGTCTGATCTGGGGACATAAAATCAGATCTGTGGCTACAAGCAGTTTGTCTCCATGAAGATAGTGGAGCCTGATGATCTGGCTTGTTGGATGCCAAAGCTAATGAGTATTGCAAGTCAATTCTTTTGAGCAGTTTCATGTGGGGAAGCAGATGGGTCTGATCTGGGAAGAGCAACTTTTAATATGGGGGAGTCTTGCGTTTGATCTGGTAGGATAGGTGGGTCCTGTCTGAGGGGAGAGATGAGTTTTGGTGTTTGGGAACAAAACTATTTAATCTGAGGGGAAAGGTGACATTCATATTACCTACCTCTACACAAACAACATTGTTTAGCAAATACTTATGTAGATAGAACACTGACCATCTGTAAAGCCCCCCTGCGGCATAGCTAGACTTGCACAGCACATACACAAGGCACAGAAAATACTTCCTCCTGTGTTTGTAGTTCATTTCATTTATTTGTAGCACTAGCTATACAGTATATATATATATATATATATATATATATATATATATATAACCCTGGCACACTGTGCATGAGGCTAAACACACATCTGACCTTTGGTGAGTTTCGTTTGGCCGGTACACTTTTTCTGTTTGTCCTTGCGGCAGGTTCTGATGCAGACAGGCAGACAGGGTGTGGTAAGTGGTTATTTTGGAAACATTGGCTCCTGAATGCTACCTAAAATCCAAATAATAACTATTGTTTGATTCTGCGTCTTTCCCAGGACACACATTTACAAGTAAAGGAACTCTTCCCTTGCAACGGGATTACAAACAAATCTGTATAAAGATATAGCTGTTTAGTTCTTCATTTTCAAAGGCTGCACTGCACGGCTAATCCAAAATAAATAAGCACAGAACTTTCACAAGTAAAGTGTTGTGCTTTAAAACCAAATTTACGTTTAAAAAAATAGATGATTTGAAATCTAATTAAAGGGATATGAAACCCAATGTTTTTCTTTCGTGATTAAGATAGAGCACTGCATTTTAAGCAACTTTCTAATTCACTCCTATTATCAATTTGTCTTTGTTCTCTTGATATCTTTATTTGAGAAAAGCAGGAATGCAAGCTTAGGAGCCAGACCATTTTTGGTTTAGAACCCTGGGCAGCGCTTGCTGATTGGTGGCTAAAATGTACACTCCTGAACTTAGCTTCCTACTTTTTCAAATAAAGATACCAAGAGAACGAAGAAAAATTACTAATAGGAATAACTTACAAAGTTGCTTAAAATTGCTGCTCTATTTGAATCATGAAAGAAAAAAATTGGGTTTAGTGTCCCTTTAAAGGATAAGTTATTAGCAGTCAGTGAGCAGCTGTACATGATACGATTACCAGATTTCACGTTAGCCATGAATAAGTGGGATGTCGGAGACCCTTAAAGGGACATAAATTGCCAAAAGAAAATGCTCTAATATGTTAAATTATGTTATTATTGGATTGCACTATTGTTATGTGATCAACCCAGCTAGCTCCCAGCAGGTTACTTCTGCTCCTGAGGCTACATAGGTATGCCTTTAATGAAAGAGTAGTTATAATGGCCTCTATTTAACAAAGTCTGGCGGACCTGATCCGACAGTGCGGATCAGGTCCGCCAGACCTCGCTGAATACGGAGAGCAATACGCTCGCCGTATTCAGGATTGCACCAGCAGCTCACAAGAGCTGCTGGTGCAACGCCGCCCCCTGCAGACTCACGGCCAATCGGCCGCCAGCAGCGCGGTGTTAATCAACCCGATCGTACTTGATCGGGTTGAATTCCGGCGATGTCTGTCCGCCTGCTCAGAGCAGGCGGACAGGTTATGGAGCAGTGGTCTTTGTGACCGCTGCTTCATAACTGCTGTTTCTGGCGAGCCTGCAGAAGCACGAGGCATCAAGCTCCATTCGGAGCTTGATAGATAGGCCCCAAAGGGTTGCCTATCTACTGTATTGCAGCATTATGTAGGCTCTACTAATAATTCCTTTATCACTGCAGTTAGTTTCCCTTTTTAGCTCTTTACTGAAAACAACTTCAGTTCCTTTCCTCGTGCGTCTGCCTTAGCGCCGCATGATAACTTGTTCTCTTTTCGGGACAAAAACCCAAAACTTTTCATTTATGACTCAGATAGAACATACAATTTTATACAGCTTTCCACTTTACTTCTATTATCAAACGTTCTTTGTTGTCTTGTTTGTTAAAAAGCAGGAAGGTAAGCTCAGGAGTGTGCACGTATCTGCAGTACTATATAGCAGCAGTTCTGCAACAATGTTATACATTAGCGAGAGCACTAGATGGCAGCAGTTTTATAATAATGTTATACATTAGCGAGAGCACTAGATGGCAGCAGTTATATAATAATGTTATACATTAGCGAGAGCACTAGATGGCAGCAGTTTTATAATAATGTTATACATTAGCAAGAGCACTAGATGGCAGCAGTTATATAATAATGTTATACATTAGCAAGAGCACTAGATGGCAGCAGTTTTATAATAATGTTATACATTAGCAAGAGCACTAGATGGCAGCGGTTATATAACAATGTTATACATTAGCAAGAGCACTAGATGGCAGCAGTTTTATAATAATGTTATACATTAGCAAGAGCACTAGATGGCAGCAGTTTTATAACAATGTTATATATTAGCAAGAGCACTAGATGGCAGCAGTTTTATAACTATGTTATACATTAGCAAGAGCACTAGATGGCAGCAGTTTTATAATAAAGTTATACATTAGCAAGAGCACTAGATGGCAGCAGTTATATAACAATGTTATACATTAGCAAGAGCACTAGATGGCAGCAGTTTTATAATAATGTTATACATTAGCAAGAGCACTAGATGGCAGCAGTTTTATAACAATGTTATACATTACCAAGAGCACTAGACGGCAGCAGTTATATAATAATGTTATACATTAGAAAGCGAACTAGATGGCAGCAGTTTTATAACAATGTTATACATTAGAAAGAGCACTAGATGGCAGCAGTTATATAATAATGTTATGCATTAGCAGGAGCACTAGATGACATCAGTTTTATAATAATGCTATACATTAGCAGGAGCACTAGATGGCAGCAGTTTTATAATAATGTTATACATTAGCAAGAGCACTAGATGGCAGCAGTTTTATAACAATGTTATACATTAGAAAGAGCACTAGATGGCAGCAGTTATATAACAATGTTATACATTAGCAAGAGCACTAGATGGCAGCAGTTATATAATAATGTTATACATTAGCAAGAGCACTAGATGGCAGCAGTTTTATAATAATGCTATACATCAGCAAGAGCACTAGATGGCAGCAGTTATATAATAATGTTATACATTAGCAAGAGCACTAGATGCCAGCAGTTTTATAACAATGTTATACATTAGCAAGAGCACTAGATGGCAGCAGTTTTATAACAATGTTATACATTAGCGAGAGCACTAGATGGCAGCAGTTATATAACAATGTTATACATTAGCAAGAGCACTAGATGGCAGTAGTTTTATAATAATGTTATACATCAGCAAGAGCACTAGATGGCAGCAGTTATATAATAATGTTATTTATTAGCAAGAGCACTAGATGGCAGCAGTTATATAATAATGTTATACATTAGCAAGAGCACTAGATGGCAGCAGTTATATAATAATGTTATACATTAGCGAGCACTAGATGGCAGCAGTTATATAACAATGTTATACATTAGCAAGAGCACTAGATGGCAGCAGTTTTATAACAGTGTTATACATTAGCAGGAGCACTAGATGGCAGCAGTTTTATAATAATGTTATACATTAGCAAGAGCACTAGATGGCAGCAGTTATATAATAATGTTATACATTAGCAAGAGCACTAGATGGCAGCAGTTATATAATAATGTTATACATTAGCAAGAGCACTAGATGGCAGCAGTTTTATAGCAATGTTATACATTAGCAAGAGCACTAGATGGCAGCAGTTTTATAATAATGTTATACATTAGCAAGAGCACTAGATGGCAGCAGTTTTATAGCAATGTTATACATTAGCAAGAGCACTAGATGGGAGCAGTTTTATAATAATGTTATACATTAGCAAGAGCACTAGATGGCAGCAATTTTATAATAATGTTATACATTAGCGAGAGCACTAGATGGCAGCAGTTTTATAATAATGTTATACATTAGCGAGAGCACTAGATGGCAGCAGTTTTATAATAATGTTATACATTAGCAAAAGCACTAGATGGCAGCAGTTTTATAATAATGTTATACATTAGCGAGAGCACTAGATGGCAGCAGTTTTATAACAATGTTATACATTAGCAAGAGCACTAGATGGCAGCAGTTTTATAATAATGTTATACATTAGCGAGAGCACTAGATGGCAGCACTATTTCCTGTCATGTAGTGCTGCAGGCATGTGCACGCTACCTATCTAAATATCTCTTTAAAAAAAAGAATACCAAGAGAACAAATCAAATTTGATACTAAAAGTAAATTGGAAACCTTTTTTTAAATTGTATTCTCTATCTGAGTCATAAAAGAGAAGTTTTTGGGTTTCATGTCCCTTTCATACAAACGTATAAGCTGTACAAAATTCTTGATAATTTGCGTTGCTACTGAAAGTGATACCCAGGGAAATTTTCTATGATGTCGCGGTGGCTGCAGAAGTGAGACTTTTTTGTGTGTAATACTTGTAGCTCTGAGGGCAGAATACATTTGTGCTGTAATACAATTGCTGCAGCTTTCTACAAAATCCTTAGTTATTTCCTTTATAAAAAGAAAATCAGTAGAACTTAAGCATCCCCCTCATTGCAATATTTCTGTGTGGAAACGTAGACCAGCGTGCATGATTTTATTCCTAAGCCTCCATTTAAATGATAAAAACAGCTTGAATCGCATAAATAATATAGTCTAGTTAAAGGGACGTAATAGTCTATATTAAAACATACATGAGTGCATTTTCTTGATCGTTTATGCAACACATCTGTCATAACAAAGCTGGATTACAGAGCTTTTCTTGGCTATTGTGATCACAGCGTGCATTTATGGTTTTTGTTCTGACACAGTAAATTGGCAGTAGTTGTACTGTGCATCCCTTGGTAAACGTAGTCTGACCATTAATAGCGCTGTCACATTTTATTAAATGCAGTAATAGTTTTATCTGAGCTCTAGTTGCTCTCACGAATTCTGAACGTCTGCTTGTTTTTGTCCTGACAGATGATGAAGAAGATGTTAGCTATGCATCCAGGAATGGAACAAGAATCCCGCCCAGGGGCAATGTGAGCCACTCCCGGGTTATACGCAGCGTAGGTAAGCTAGAGACTACACCTGACTGATAGAGGAGCATGACTCGGAATCGTAGTCCTAACTGATCAGAGCCCTCGTCTTGTAAACAGTGACACCCTCTCTACTGAGCATGTGCAACGTCCTCTAGAAACTAATAGCAATTAGAGCTTATTCTGTACAAAAACATTCCTGTTAAACGGACACGTGTGGTTATTAAACATTTCTTTCATGATTCAGATAAAGCAGCAATTTTAAACAACTTTCTAATTTACTTCTATTATCATTTTTTTCTTTGTTCCCTTGGTATCTTTTGCTGAAAAGCAGGGACATAAGCTTAGGAGCTGGTCCATTTCTGGAGCACTATATGGCAGCAGTTTTGCAAGAATGTTATCCAATTGCAAGAGCACTAGAGGGCAGCAGTTTATGTTATCCATTTGCAAGAGCACTAGAGGGCAGCAGTTTATGTTATCCATTTGCAAGAGCACTAGAGGGCAGCAGTTTATGTTATCCATTTGCAAGAGCACTAGATGGCAGCAGTTTATGTTATCCATTTGCAAGAGCACTAGAGGGCAGCAGTTTATGTTATCCATTTGTAAGAGCACTAGAGGGCAGCAGTTTATGTTATCCATTTGCAAGAGCACTAGAGGGCAGCAGTTTATGTTATCCATTTGTAAGAGCACTAGATGGCAGCAGTTTATGTTATCCATTTGCAAGAGCACTATATGGCAGCAGTTTATGTTATCCATTTGTAAGAGCACTAGAGGGCAGCAGTTTATGTTATCCATTTGCAAGAGCACTAGAGGGCAGCAGTTTATGTTATCCATTTGCAAGAGCACTAGAGGGCAGCAGTTTATGTTATCCATTTGCAAGAGCACTATATGGCAGCAGTTTATGTTATCCATTTGTAAGAGCACTAGAGGGCAGCAGTTTATGTTATCCATTTGCAAGAGCACTAGAGGGCAGCAGTTTATGTTATCCATTTGCAAGAGCACTAGAGGGCAGCAGTTTATGTTATCCATTTGCAAGAGCACTAGAGGGCAGCAGTTTATGTTATCCATTTGCAAGAGCACTATATGGCAGCAGTTTATGTTATCCATTTGTAAGAGCACTAGAGGGCAGCAGTTTATGTTATCCATTTGCAAGAGCACTAGAGGGCAGCAGTTTATGTTATCCATTTGTAAGAGCACTAGAGGGCAGCAGTTTATGTTATCCATTTGCAAGAGCACTAGAGGGCAGCAGTTTATGTTATCCATTTGCAAGAGCACTAGAGGGCAGCAGTTTATGTTATCCATTTGCAAGAGCACTAGAGGGCAGCAGTTTATGTTATCCATTTGTAAGAGCACTAGAGGGCAGCAGTTTATGTTATCCATTTGCAAGAGCACTAGAGGGCAGCAGTTTATGTTATCCATTTGTAAGAGCACTAGAGGGCAGCAGTTTATGTTATCCATTTGCAAGAGCACTAGAGGGCAGCAGTTTATGTTATCCATTTGTAAGAGCACTATATGGCAGCAGTTTATGTTATTCATTTGCAAGAGCACTAGAGGGCAGCAGTTTATGTTATCCATTTGCAATAGCACTAGAGGGCAGCAGTTTATGTTATCCATTTGCAAGAGCACTAGAGGGCAGCAGTTTATGTTATCCATTTGCAAGAGCACTATATGGCAGCAGTTTATGTTATCCATTTGTAAGAGCACTAGAGGGCAGCAGTTTATGTTATCCATTTGCAAGAGCACTAGAGGGCAGCAGTTTATGTTATCCATTTGTAAGAGCACTAGAGGGCAGCAGTTTATGTTATCCATTTGCAAGAGCACTAGAGGGCAGCAGTTTATGTTATCCATTTGCAAGAGCACTAGAGGGCAGCAGTTTATGTTATCCATTTGCAAGAGCACTAGAGGGCAGCAGTTTATGTTATCCATTTGTAAGAGCACTAGAGGGCAGCAGTTTATGTTATCCATTTGCAAGAGCACTAGAGGGCAGCAGTTTATGTTATCCATTTGTAAGAGCACTAGAGGGCAGCAGTTTATGTTATCCATTTGCAAGAGCACTAGATGGCAGCAGTTTATGTTATCCATTTGCAAGAGCACTAGATGGCAGCAGTTTATGTTATCCATTTGCAAGAGCACTAGAGGGCAGCAGTTTATGTTATCCATTTGCAAGAGCACTAGAGGGCAGCAGTTTATGTTATCCATTTGCAAGAGCACTAGAGGGCAGCAGTTTATGTTATCCATTTGCAAGAGCACTAGAGGGCAGCAGTTTATGTTATCCATTTCCAAGAGCACTAGAGGGCAGCAGTTTATGTTATCCATTTGTAAGAGCACTAGAGGGCAGCAGTTTATGTTATCCATTTGCAAGAGCACTAGAGGGCAGCAGTTTATGTTATCCATTTGTAAGAGCACTAGAGGGCAGCAGTTTATGTTATCCATTTGTAAGAGCACTAGAGGGCGGCAGTTTATGTTATCCATTTGTAAGAGCACTAGAGGGCAGCAGTTTATGTTATCCATTTGTAAGAGCACTAGAGGGCAGCAGTTTATGTTATCCATTTGTAAGAGCACTAGAGGGCAGCAGTTTATGTTATCCATTTGTAAGAGCACTAGAGGGCAGCAGTTTATGTTATCCATTTGTAAGAGCACTAGAGGGCAGCAGTTTATGTTATCCATTTGTAAGAGCACTAGAGGGCAGCAGTTTATGTTATCCATTTGCAAGAGCACTAGAGGGCAGCAGTTTATGTTATCCATTTGTAAGAGCACTAGAGGGCAGCAGTTTATGTTATCCATTTGTAAGAGCACTAGAGGGCAGCAGTTTATGTTATCCATTTGTAAGAGCACTAGAGGGCAGCAGTTTATGTTATCCATTTGCAAGAGCACTAGATGGCAGCAGTTTATGTTATCCATTTGCAAGAGCACTAGATGGCAGCAGTTTATGTTATCCATTTGCAAGAGCACTAGAGGGCAGCAGTTTATGTTATCCATTTGCAAGAGCACTAGAGGGCAGCAGTTTATGTTATCCATTTGCAAGAGCACTAGAGGGCAGCAGTTTATGTTATCCATTTGCAAGAGCACTAGAGGGCAGCAGTTTATGTTATCCATTTCCAAGAGC
The DNA here is from genome assembly GCF_027579735.1 of Bombina bombina. Taxonomy (NCBI): domain Eukaryota; kingdom Metazoa; phylum Chordata; class Amphibia; order Anura; family Bombinatoridae; genus Bombina; species Bombina bombina. The sequence goes on from NC_069505.1 coordinate 426,852,237, forward strand.
ACTAGAGGGCAGCAGTTTATGTTATCCATTTGTAAGAGCACTAGAGGGCAGCAGTTTATGTTATCCATTTGCAAGAGCACTAGATGGCAGCAGTTTATGTTATCCATTTGCAAGAGCACTAGATGGCAGCAGTTTATGTTATCCATTTGCAAGAGCACTAGAGGGCAGCAGTTTATGTTATCCATTTGTAAGAGCACTAGAGGGCAGCAGTTTATGTTATCCATTTGCAAGAGCACTATATGGCAGCAGTTTATGTTATTCATTTGCAAGAGCACTAGATGGCAGCAGTTTATGTTATCCATTTGCAAGAGCACTAGAGGGCAGCAGTTTATGTTATCCATTTGCAAGAGCACTAGAGGGCAGCAGTTTATGTTATCCATTTGCAAGAGCACTAGAGGGCAGCAGTTTATGTTATCCATTTGCAAGAGCACTATATGGCAGCAGTTTATGTTATTCATTTGCAAGAGCACTAGAGGGCAGCACTATTTCCTGTCACGTAGTGCTCCAGATGCTACCCAGGTATTTTCTTCAACACATAATATCATGGGAACAAAGCAAATTTATCCAATTCACCAAAGAAACATTTTGGGTTTCATGTCCCTTTAAGCAGGATTAATAAAATCTCAAAATGAAGCAAATTATAGTATAACTGACTTGGATATAATGCACCTCTAGTAGAATATCAGTTGTTAAATGCTCTGTCTGAATCACAAAATAAAGGTTTGGATTTCATATCCCTTTAACCTAAGAAGGTAGGGAATTAAGTTAGGTATTTATACAATGTAAACTCAAGTCTAGTGCTTATAATGTAAGTGCTCTTCCACCAATATAATACAACATTATTCCACCGATTCATATTATAAGGTCCCCCTCTCACCCCTGATATAATGTTACTGTACAGCTTTATGTTGATATCATCATACAATTTTGTCCATCATCCAGATGCCGAAATGGCCGTCATTGCAGAATGCAAGACTCGAACAGAAGTATTCGAAATCACGCGGAAGATGGTGGATCCCACCAACGCAAACTTTCTAGTTTGGCCACCATGTGTGGAGGTTCAGCGCTGCTCTGGTTGTTGCAACTCAAGGAATATTAAATGCGTCCCATCTCGTATCCACATACGACATGTCCAGGTGAGATACGAGGTTCCCAGACATTAGTCTCTCTTGATGAATCCGAGCAACCTGTGTAGATTTTAGGGTCAGCTAACCCCTCCTCCCTCTCACCACAAAGGGCCGATATCCAGGAAATTCCTCTGCTTTGGAAACTTAAATGTTTTTTGTGGAAAATTCCTGTCTAGATATTTGTTTGATGGAATATCTTTCAGTGGAAATACCAACTGTGGGCCCAGCAGGCTGATGTCATTTTACCATTGTCATTTACACATTAGTTATTTAAAAGCACTAAAATATATAATAATATTTGTATATTAGGTTTATATTAAAAATAAAAGTTGCGTTTGTAACCGATGAACAAAATATTCCACTATGTGTTAGATAAACAATAAAAGGTGAATGCGTCACAGGTCAGGTTGACGCCATTTGTTAAGCTAATTTCTGCTTTTGGTGAGGAGCTGATTTGTGGCCAATCGTTTTCTTCTTCTCCAGGTGAGAAAGATCATACCGTCTCAGAAAAAGAACACACAGAGGGTGATTATTGCTCTAGAAGATCATTTGGAATGTAAATGTGAATCCGTGCAACCTCCAGTAGCCAGAAGTCACCACCACACCAACCACGAACCCAAGATGGCGTCAGGTAAATTCATGCGTTCTTTGTCACCACATCTTTATCTCTGTTTGTTTTTAGATCACGTTTAAACATTTTCTTTTTATCAGGCAAACTTTTTTTGTTTTTAACTCTCTCCTTTGAATTTAAAACATTCATGGGACAAAACATGGGACAACTTTGTTAACAAAATAAATAAATAAGTTTCACATTAGTAGAATTCAGTGTCCCCACATTTTGTTTAAAGATCTTCAGTATAAAAAATCCAGCGTCCTAAACTGAAGATAATTTCAGTTCTCATTTGCTCAGTCCTGTAATTCAGCCTGGGCTTCCTTACATTCCTGTTATTCTCATCAATTACAGACTTACAGACAACAACTGTAACGCCAACACCTGCCCCAAAAAAACAAGAAAACCCCCTCCGACTTTCCAAAAGGAAAAACCGAAAGTTCAAGCAGGGTAACAGCAAGAAGGAGCTGAAGGACCTTCTGGCCACGTAGTGCCAAGCATCTCCATACAACAGGTGGGCATTTCTGATGCACCTTAAAGGAATATAAAAGTGCAAAAAGAAAGTGGTCTCATGTGTGCACCATTGGTTACATATCACTAACAATACACTACTGGGAGCTAGCTGAACACATTGGGTGAGCCAATGATAAAAGGCATATATGTGTAGCCACCAATCAGTAGCTAGTAAATGTGATCATAAAAAGTCTATTAACATTGCATGCTCTGTCTGATCCATGAAAGTTTCATTTTGACTGTCAAGCAGATGAAAAATGAATTCATTCAGGCACCTCAATATGTTTGGCTATAAATATATCCTGCTGCACATTTTATAACAGTGGGCCCATGCAGCTCAGATCTAGGAGGGCACGCAGCTCAGATCTAGGGGGGCACGCAGCTCAGATCTAGGAGGGCATGCAGCTCAGATCTAGGGGGGCACGCAGCTCAGATCTAGGGGGGCATGCAGCTCAGATCTAGGGGGGCACGCAGCTCAGATCTAGGGGGGCACGCAGCTCAGATCTAGGGGGGCACGCAGCTCAGATCTAGGAGGGTGTGCAGCTCAGATCTAGGAGGGCACGCAGCTCAGATCTAGGAGGGCCCGCAGCTCAGATCTAGAAGGGCGTGCAGCTCATATCTAGGAGGGCGTGCAGCTCATATCTAGGAGGGCATGCAGCTCAGATCTAGGAGGGCGTGCAGCTCAGATCTAGGGGGGCGTGCAGCTCAGATCTAGGAGGGCGTGCAGCTCAGATCTAGGAGGGCACGCAGCTCAGATCTAGGAGGGCCCGCAGCTCAGATCTAGAAGGGCGTGCAGCTCATATCTAGGAGGGCGTGCAGCTCATATCTAGGAGGGCATGCAGCTCAGATCTAGGAGGGCCCGCAGCTCAGATCTAGGGGGGCGTGCAGCTCAGATCTAGGAGGGCCCACAGCTCAGATCTAGGAGGGCACGCAACTCAGATCTAGGAGGGCACGCAGCTCAGATCTAGAAGGGCACACAGCTCAGACCTAGGAGGGCACGCAGCTCAGACCTAGGAGGGCACGCAGCTCAATCTTAGGAGGGCACGCAGCTCAATCCTAGGAGGGCACGCAGCTCAGACCTAGGAGGGAACGCAGCTCAGATCTAGGAGGGCCCGCAGCTCAGATCTAGGAGGGCATACAGCTCAGATCTAGGAGGGCGTACAGCTCAGATCTAGGAGGGCACGCAGCTCAGATCTAGGAGGGCGTACAGCTCAGATCTAGGAGGGCGTGCAGCTCAGATCTAGGAGGGCGTACAGCTCAGATCTAGGAGGGCGTGCAGCTCAGATCTAGGAGGGTGTGCAGCTCAGATCTAGGATGGCGTGCAGCTCAGATCTAAGAAGGTGTGCACTGTGCAGCTCAGACCTAGGAGGGCACGCAGCTCAGACCTAGGAGGGCACACAGCTCAGATCTAGGAGGGCACGGAGCTCAGACCTAGGAGGGCACGCAGCTCAGATCTAGTAGGGCATGGTCTAATCTGGAAGGTGTACTTTTTAATATGGTGCGGTTAGCAAATTGCTAATGCATTTTATGTATACAACATTCTAAAAGATGTATGTTTCTGTCTCCACAGGCAACAGATTGCACTTGGCCCCTATGGGGTCCTCATATACTAAGTTTCATCCTGCTTCAAATGCCTAACTGGGCTCTGGTGCTTTATAGGGGGTATGAAAAAGGACTGTGTCCCCCATACTCTCTCCTGCCCACTACAGCCTTATCTAACCCGGAGGAACTCAGATGCCCGTCAATGTCTTTAAAGTAACTGGAATCTCAAAACCACTAGGCTTGGAACGCTATGCAATGTTATTTTACAGCTATGGGCAAAAAAGCCCAAATCGGAACTCACTGGATATATTTTGAAACTTATTTAATATCTTTTGTATTTTTATATATATAAATATATACATATTTTTGTAAAAAGTTGTTTCTTTTGCTGACGTTGCACATGGCAGGACAGAGACTGAAAAGCAGAGGAGGGGATGGCAGTGCTGTGTGGATTCTCTGTGTGGCTCCAATTTTTTTTTTTTTTAATACACTCCAATGTACCAAATTCATGTTGTATGATCAGAATCGTTTCATGGTTGTCCCAAGTTGGTCCTAAAGGGCAGCACTTAAACCAGGATTTATATCTCATAAATTAATAATATATTTGTTGTCATATACCATGAACATAGGCCACTAGAGATTGTTAAAGGGATATGAAACGCAACGTTTTTTCTTTCATAATTCATTTAGAGCATAGATTTTTTTAACAACTTTCCAATTTGCTTCTGTTATCAATTTGGCTTCATTCTCTTAGAATCCTTTATTAAAGGAGCAGCAATTGGCTACTGGGAGCTAGCTGAGCACATTGGTAGGCCAATAACAAGAGGCATATATGTGCAACCACCAATTAGCAGCTAGCTCCCAGCTCATGATCCTACCTAGGTATGATTTTCAGCAAAGGATACAAAGAAAACTAAGCAAATTGATTATAAAAGTAAATTGAAAAGTTGTATGCTCTGTCTGAATCATGAAGGATACATTTTGGGTTTCATGTCCCTTTAATTAAAAGCTACTGAGGTCAGAACCATATGTATAAGGCAGTTTTCTCCCACAAGTAATAAGCTGCACATTGCTTGTTGGTAGAACACTGCTTAGCAAGTATTGCCTTAATTCTCTCTCATTCTGGTGCTAACTCACAGCTCATTCATGTATCCCTTTACTTATGCGCACAGCTCTGCTGTCATTAAGAATTCAGAATGTTTATTATGTAAAGTAATTTATATTCAGTATTTAAATTGTACAAAAGAGGCATTCTTTAATTTGTATTAAAACCAAAACCAAATTCAATCGTTGTTTTTATATGTTGATTCCAATTAAAACGAAATAAACTGACAAAATATTAGTTTTTTCACTGCCTAAGAGGTGAAACCATATAGCGTTGCTCTTTGCGTTAACACTTTGAGTGCCATGAGAGCTTCAGAGGTTAAAGTGCACATGAACTCCCTTTGATCCTGGGATATCCGTGTATGCAGCAGCATTCTGTGACCTAGGTGATACCTTGGTGACCTCTAACCTCTGCATGTTGCACCTCTGGGTCATTGCAGGTGTTAGATTGGGGGCATTTCACACCTGGGTGTTAGCAATCCCCACCCCCTCTAGAAATATTTCTCTCCTAATTAGAACACTGAATCCATTCTGAGCACGTCTTAGCTTACCAAAGAGCAGACAAATCGTCACAATTACTCCGTACTCAGTGTTTGTATTCTGCATCTCACTATGGGCCTGACTGTCACAAAGAAACCATCATGGAGAGAAATCTCCCCAAATCTTTGGGGGCCTTTTTTAAGCGTTATTTTGCTATCTAGGTTTATCTCCTTCACATCCAGAACTGTGTATAGAGATATAAACAACTCTCAAGAAAAAAATAGCTTTTTAAAAAGTCTTTGAGGGACCTTGTGGTACTGATGATATGTTGTGTGTATCTACATGTGTGTGTATGTGTGCATGTATATACATGTGTAGTGTATGTGTGTATGTATATACATGTGTAGTGTATGTGTGTGTGTATATACATGTGTAGTGTATGTGTGTGTATGTGTGCATGTATATACATGTGTAGTGTATGTTTGTGTATGTGTGCGTGTATATACATGTGTAGTGTATGTTTGTGTATGTGTGCGTGTATATACATGTGTAGTGTATGTGTGTGTATGTGTGCGTGTATATACATGTGTAGTGTATGTGTGTGTATGTGTGCGTGTATATACATGTGTAGTGTATGTGTGCATGTATATACATGTGTAGTGTATGTTTGTGTATGTGTGCATGTATATACATGTGTAGTGTATGTTTGTGTATGTGTGCGTGTATATACATGTGTAGTGTATGTGTGTGTATGTGTGCGTGTATATACATGTGTAGTGTATGTGTGTGTATGTGTGCGTGTATATACATGTGTATGTGTGTGTATGTGTGCATGTATGTACATGTGTAGTGTATGTTTGTGTATGTGTGCATGTATATACATGTGTAGTGTATGTTTGTGTGTGTGTATATACATGTGTAGTGTATGTTTGTGTATGTGTGCATGTATATACATGTGTAGTGTATGTTTGTGTATGTGTGCATTTAGTGCATGCGTGCGTGTAGTGTTTATATATGTGGATGTGTATATACATGTGTTTGTAGTGTATGTTTGTATATGTGTGTGTGTAGTGTGTATATGTGTGTATGTGTATATACGTGTGTGTAGTGTATGTTTCATTGATTATGTGTGCGTGTAGTGTGTATATGTTTGTATGTATATATGTGCATGTGTATTTACATGTGTGTGTAATGTATGTTTGTGTATGTGTGTAGTGTGTGTATATGTGTGCATGTGTATATACATTTGTGTAGTGTATGTTTGTTTATGTGTCCGTGTAGTATATGTTTCATCTATTATGTGTATGTTTAGTGTGTATATGTGTGTATGTATATATGTGCGTGTGTATTTACATGTGTGTATATACATGTGTAGTGTATGTTTGTGTATGTGTAGTGTGTATATGTGTGTATTTATATATATGTGTGTGTGTGTATATATATGTGTAGTGTATGTTTGTGTATGTGTGCGTGTAGTGTGTATACGTGTGTGTGTAGTGTGTTTATGTGAGTGTTTGTATATATGTGCATATGTATTTACATGTGTTTGTAGTGTATGTGTGCGTGTAGTGTGTATATACATGTGTGTGTAGTGTATGTTTGTATATGTGTGTGTATGTACATGAGTGTGTTGTGTGTATATGTGTGTGTATGTATATATGTGCATGTGTATTTACATGTGTGTATATACATGTGTGTGTAGTGTATGTTTGTGTAGTGTGTATATGTGTGCATGTGTATATACCTGTGTGTGTAGTGTATGTTTAATCGATTATGTGTGCATGTAGTGTGTATGTATAAATGTGTATGTGTATATACTGTACATGTGTGTAGTGTGGGTATGTGTAGTGTATGTTTGTGTATGTGCGCATCTGTATATATGTATGTTTAGTGTGTATATGTGTGTGTATGTATATATGTATATATGTATATGTGTGTATATATATATATATATATATATATATATATATATATATATATATGTGTGTGTATATATACACATTTGTACACTTTATTAGGTACACCATTTAAATTGCTTGGTAACACAAATTACTAATCAGCCATTTACATGGCAGCAACTCAATGCATTTAGTTATCTAGACGTGGTGAAGATGACTTGCTGAAGTTCAAACCGAGCATCAGAATGGGGAAGAAATGGGATTTAAGTGACTTTGAACATGGCATGGTTGTTTGTGCCAGATGGGCTGGTCTGAGTAATTAAAAAACTGCTGATCTACTGGGATTTTCACTCACAACCTCTTTCACTCACAACAAATCTCTAGGGTTTACAGAGAGTAGAGAATGGTCCGAAAAAGAGAAAATATCCAGTAAGTGGCAGTTATGTGGACAACAATGCCTTGTTGATGTCAGAGGTCAGAGGAGAATAGGTAGACTGATTCAAGATAAAAGAAAGGCAACAGTAACTCAAATAACCACTCATTACAACCAAGGTATGCAGAATACCATCTCTGAATGCACAACACGTTGAACCTTAAAGCAGATGGGCTACAGCAGCAGAAGACCACACCGGGTGCCACTTCTGTCAGCAAAAAACAGGAAACTGAGGCTACAATTCGCACAGGCTCACCAAAATTGGACAATAGAAGATTGGAAAAACATTGCCCGGCCTGATGAGTCTCGATTTCAGCTGCGACATTCCGATGGTAGGTTCAGAATTTGGCGTTAACAACATGAAAGCATGGATAGATCCTGCCTTGTATCAACGGTTCAGGCTGTTAGTAGGGGTTTTAATAGTGTGGGGGATATTTTCTTGGCACCTTTGGGCCCCTTAGTACAAATTGAGAATTGTTTAAATGCCACGGCCTACCTGAGTATTGTTGCTGACCATGTCCATCCCTTTATGACTACAGTGTACCCATCTTTTGATAGCTACTTCCATCATGTTCAAGAAACCAGTTTGAGATGATTTGAGCTTTGTGACATGGTGCATTATCCTATGCACCATGTCACAAAGCTCAAATCATCTCAAACTGGTTTCTTGAACATGACAATGAGTTCACTGTACTTTAATGGCCTCCACAGTCACCAGATCTCAATCCAATAGAGTACCTTTGGTATGTGGTGGAACAGGAGATTTGCATCATGGATGTACAGCCAACAAATCTGCAGCAACTGCTTGAAGCTATCATGTCAATATGGACCAAATTCTCTGATGAATGTTTCCAACACCTTGTTGAATCTATGCCACGAAGAATTAAGGCAGTTCTGAAGGCAAAAGGGGGTCCAACCCGGTACTAGCAAAGTGTACCTAATAAAGTGGTTGGTGAGTGTATATGCGAGTGTAGCGTGTGCCACTGAATTTCCTTTTGTGTGTGATGTGTGTACTCTGTGTGTGTTTAATGTGTGTACTCTGTGTATATGTGTAGTAAGTGTGTATGTGTGTGCATATATGTGTCTGTTTATATATCTGTGCATGTGAAGTGTGTGCCTTTAAATTCACTTTTATTTGTTTGGTAAAAATGTATATGTATGTATGTGTGTTTATGTGTATGTATGTGTAGTGTTTGTGTGTGTTGTGTTTGTGTATATATGTGTATGTGTGTTTTTAGTGTGTGTATTTGTGTGTGTATATATATATATATATATATATATATATGTATGTATAGTGTTTGTATTTGTGTATAAATGTGTTTATATGTGTAAGTGTGTTTATGTATGTAGTTGTCAGGCCTCCCAGGACATCCTCACACTTACAGTAGGTTGGTTGCTTTACCACAGCCGGGGCCACAATGCTGGTGAGACCACTATCAGGGGACATTCTGCTGCTGAGGGATCAAATGCTGTCAGAGCCAGGGGCCGCCCTAAGTGTTGTCGGCTTAGTGTGGCTGGCTGTGCTCCTTGTCTTCTGTCTTGTATGGTATGTGCACTGTTTTAGCGTTTTTATTACCTGGCTACCTGGAAGTCACCCTTGCCTTGTTCCTGGTGTCAAGCCTAAATCATGTAACTTTTCTATTCCCATTATATGATAACCAAGCCAAGATGGATCCAGCAGAGATGGCGAACATTATTACTACTCTGTCTCAGCAGCCTTCTACTCTGGCACATACTATGCAGGATCTACAAACCTCTCAGTTCAATTTATTGCAACATGTGGTAAGTTTACAGGCTCAGACACAGACTGTTACTGTTTCCCCATATAGAAGTTTTGCTCCCATCTCTGATTCAGCTGAAGGGGTTAACTTGACAATCGCTTCTGGCCTTCAGCATTCCAGTTGCCCACCTCAAACAGAACCTAATCTTCCCTTGCCGGAGAAGTTTAACAGGGACATTAAACAGGCCCCTCTCTTTCATTGCTGCTGCGAAATTCCTGTTCTTTGTAAGTCTGTGAATTATTCTACCTGATTTGTTAAAAATTTGTTCTGCTATTAGTAGGAGAACCTCAGAGTTGGGCACAATGATTTAATTAAAACAATGAGATTCTCAATACCTGGGACTCTTTTGTTTTTGCTATGATCATTTTTTATGATGATCCCCATCTCATTTATTCTGCTCAATCTGCTCTAGATGGAGGGTTAGCTATCTGACGTTTGCTGCATTTCCAGTGATATAGAGTGGCATGCACCTGCCCTTCTTGACCAATTCCACCTACTCTGCAAAAGACCTCAGGAGGGGCTTGCTCCTCAAATTTCAGGGTTTTCTCATGCACTTCCTGTTGTTGTGGCTGCTGAACCTAGTCCTCAGGAAGAACCCATGTAGTATGGAGCTCTGAATGCTCCAAACAGAGAGACCTTACTCTGTTCTTTTACTGTGGAGAGGTCATCTTCTTCATCACTGTCCTGTAAGACCCAAGAGAACTTCCAAGGAAGGTAACTAAGCTTCTACAGATGTTTTCCTGAATACGTCATCATTCCTAGTGGTCTCTTACTTATCAATCCCTCTTTTATTGCAGTTTTCAACAAAAATAATTAAAGTGGAAGCTATAATTGATTCAGGTGCAAGTGGCTGTTTTATTATTTCTACTCTAGAAAGCAATATTGTGTTGCCACTACAGTCAAGAACCAAATGTTTGTTGCTGACGGTAGCCCTATGAGTGGAGGACCTGTTACTCAAGAGACTTTACCATTATCTTTTTAAGTGCTGGTCATACAGAGACTTTGCAGTTTGAGTATGCGGCTTTACCTTTATTTCAATTGATTTTGGGACTGTCTTGGCTTAAGCTGCATAATCCAGTAATAAACTGAGAGACTAGAAGTATTTAATTTGTTTCTGGTGCAGACTTGCTCCCTCCAAGATGACCATAAAATTGCCCAAATTATCTGGTTCCATGTACTCCTATTCCTTATGGATGAATCTTTATTTTGTCTGGCCCAGAATTGTAGCATTTGAAGTAGTACATTGAAGAAAATGTATACCTTCCACTTCACCTGCTGGCACTGGTATCTTCTTGTTGAAAAGACAGATTGGGTCTGCGGCCTTGTGTAAATTACAGAGTTTTCAATAGTATAACTATTCTTAATCGTTACCCTTTGCCTTTGATTATAGAGATGATAGACAGGATTAAAGGAGTACCAGCATTCACCAAGATTTATTTAAGAGGTGCCTTCAATTTAGTACGAATTAGGTAAGGTGATCAGTGCATGGCCGCCTTTCTCACCTGCTATGGACACTTTGAATATCTACTGATGATGCCATTTGGATTCTATAATGCACCTGCTACCTTCCAGCACTTTCTAAATTATATTTTCAGAGACCTACTGGATACCTACATTATGATTTACTTGGATGACATTTTAATTTTCTTCCCTTCATTGGAAGTTCATATAACTCATGTCTGTTCAGTTTTCTTAAGATTAAGGAAAAATTTACTTTTTGCCAAGTTGTTTATTGGTTTTGCAAATTTTCATAGACATTTTGTTAGAAAATGTTCTGAGGTCTGTGCCCCAATTACCCATCTTACTCAGTCAGGATAGTTTTGCTTGGACTTCTGAAGCTCAGAGGGCTTTTTGACTGAAGACTATGATTACTTCTGCTCCTATCCTCATTCAGTCAGATGTTCTGAGACTGTTCTTCTTTTAAAATTACCGCTTGTGCCCATGACCGACAGGGTCAGTAACTCCATTCGGCTTGTGATTGGAGAATTACAGTGATGATGTGACACAAGTTGGACACCTATAAACAGGAGTATAGCTGCGTCATCCTCTTGAAAAAGCGCCGCTATGACAGAGAAACGTGTTGAGGTATTTCCTACCTGGCTTCTGTATAAACTTTTGTTTAAAAGCTGAGCGGTACTGTTTGCAAACTTTCTGAGCTTCAGTACTGTTGTATTGGTACCAGGGATCCCGGAAGAATATCACTAAGACCGGAGTCTGAGGTGCAGAGAGGCAGACACCAGCAGCCGGTGACAGTAGTAGATCTTCCTGACTTTTGGGATATCTTGTGAGTGTCTGCCTATTATAGGGACCTCTTTTTAATCAATTTTAACGTAAGAAGTAGCTGTGCTTCTGTTCTTATATTTCAGTACCTTGCATCTAAGCCTCTGCAGGCTGCCCCCTTATCTCAGGCCAGGTTTTCATTGTAGCTGAACTAGAGCACAGGTGACATAATCAGCTGATCAGTAACCATGGTTACTAACCTGCTCTCACCCATCAGCTGATTATTTCACCTGTGCTCTAGTTCAGCTATAATGAAAACCTGGCCTGTTGGGGGTACTTGAGGACCTTAGTTGAAAAACAATTATCTATAGGCACACATGAACTAGTACTGTCTGGCTGTGAAACATTAATAAAATGCACCAAGATACGAGGCAGCTTGCAATAATATATTGGTTGTGCAAAGCTGGGGAATGGGTAGTAAAGGCGTTATCTATCTTTTTAAACAATAAAAATAATCAAGTAGACTGCACCTTTAATATTCATGCCCCAAGATTGATAAGGTTTCATAATCAGTGTGGCACTCTGTGTATTAAAAGGGTATTAAACTCATTGCACCCCAAAAGAATACAGTATGCAGAATTGAGTATTAAGCAATTTTATTAAACGTTTTGTTTGGTTGTTATTATAGACAAATTCATTACTCCATTGTTCATAGTTCTTGTGCTGCTATTTTAACCTCCTACCATCAGGTGGCGATTGTTATGATCTCAGCCACAGTAACTATTTGTTACCATGAAAACACCTCAGTGGTTCAGTAATCCTATAACAAGCACTGAATACAGTAAAGAAACATAGCACCAGAGTAAAGCAGAGTTATTTATCTGTTTCAGATGAAAATCACAAAATAAAATGTGTTGCACCAGAACAAGCTCCGTCCTCTTTATTCTAAAATTGCAACATCAGCATCCTTCATATACTTGTCCTGTCCGCTCCCTCAGGTTGTGGTTTGGGAGGGGGCTATGTTAGGCCTCCTGGCGTGGCATTGTGCTTGAGCAGCAGGGGCTGCGCTGCAGGTGAGGACACTGTCAGGAGGCGCGCTGCCGCTGAGGATCTGATGATGCCAGAGCTAGGGGTCTCGCAAAATGATGTCGGCTTAATACGGCTGTCTCTCTGGATGTCTTGTCTTCTGCCTTGTATGTAGGGTTGCCACCCGCCACAGTTTCACCGGGACAGTCCCAGTCTGATGCTCTGTGTCCCGTGTCCCGGAACTACCCTGAGCGCTTCCCTGGCGCAGCAAGCAGCAGTGAGCACAGACTTTACAAAAATTAGCTGGCCAGAGGAGCGCTTAGACCGGGGTTACTAAAAAAAAAAAACGGGTAGGTGGAGTCGGGAGGAGAGATGGAGGATGGTGTGGGACAGTGGGAGGGGGGAAGAGGGTCGAGGAGGGGAGTCATGACGTCACATACCTGATGAGAGCGGATAGGAGGAAGAGAGGGCAGGTGTTGTGGGTGCGGTGGCCACGGGCTGCATGCTGAAACATGGCCAGTTACCTTTGTGGTTCCACCACCTCCGTCTGTAGGTCCTCTGCAGCAGCAGCAGCCTTTAGAAAGAATCCCGGCCCTAAGCCAACAAGTGCAGTGCAGCCACAGAGAAACTGGAAGTGGAAGGCCCTCTAGTGGGCCTGTAGCAAAATTAAGGGATAGCTGACTTGAAGTCTGGAGGGTTCTAGAAGTGTGTGTATGCTACAATTTTGCAAATGTGTGGGAGGGTGTACCTCTTGCCTTTATAGGGTCCTGTTCCAGTGGATTCGGCCTCTTCCTGCCTCCAGACTTCGAGGAGAACTTTCTTCAGTGCTGAATATCTTGAACTTCAGGCCTCAGTAATCATGAAGCGTGCCAGGCGTACTTCTTTGCCTCCCAGGAGGTACAGGGATGCGGCGGTGGAGCCTTCAAGAAGGAAGAGGCCTGCAGGAGGAAATGAGACATCAGACCTGGAAGATGTGGTACCCCCTACCCCCCAAGCTAGGGTTCCCAGTGGGCCCTCCATTGCAGCTAGACAGAGGGTTAGGAGGGAGCTGAGCTACACCCCTACAAGCAGGGCGGGGGCCAGGGCGGGCACCAGGGCTAGGGGAAGAGGAGCAGGGAGAGCGGTTCCCAGGGATAGTTCTGCCCAGGTTTCTGCTAGGGCTGGGCCTGATGCGGGGGAAGCCGGGGAGCATGGCGCAGACATGGGGGCCCTTATGCAGCAGCTGCCGGCGCTCCCGCCGGGTGCTCTGGCCACTGTCTTGGCCCTCGCTCAGTCTCTGGCCTCAGGCCGGGGGCCGGGCGGCGTGTAGCAGGGCCTGGATGGTGCCGGAGGGTCCGGTGTTAGTGCCGGTGGTTTCCGTGGCCGGGCGGGCTTTGGGCCTTCTGGTGGTGCAGGGCGTGGCCACGCCCCTGCACGTAACGTGCGTCGCGTCTCCTCCCCCTCTGACGGATCTTCTTCTGGGGAGGAGCGCGGTCGCACGCGAGTACAACGCCGCCCTGCAGGACGACCGGAGGAGCCTACCGGAGCAGCCCCTAGTAAGTTGGGGAGACTCCGGGCGGTGACGACGGTCGCAGGGGGCAGGGGGGCGGGCACGGGCAGGTTGTGAGTGCGGCTGTGTGCGGGGAGCATAGGCGGCAGGTGCAAGGCACGCAGGCGGGCGGCTCAAGTGTTAGAGGCGCAGATGACGCCATCACTGCAGCTGGGGACTTCCAGGCTCAGGGTCACAGGCAACAGGTTAGACCTCCAATAGAAGCGGAGGTGGTGGTGCTGAGGGGTAGTGGCTCGAATGGTGCTGTTACCGCTATGAACAGGGATCCTATCATTACTGATCAACCCCAGAGAGAGGAGCAATGCGTGAGGGTTTGCAGGGGACAAGGAATAGGCACAAATGATGCCTCTAACTTTCAGGAAACGGTCTGTCCGCCTCAGCCTCCTTTGCAGCAGAGGGAGCAGATGCAAGCTCCTGGCAGGGGCCAGGAGACAGCCAATAGACAGGGCAATGCTAATGTGAATCATGGGTCAGGGTGCTAGGGTGGACAAAGGTGACTCTCTGTAGGGCCAGTTGAGGGGTGTGAATGTATGTGTGGACAGTGCGCAGATCGCTGATGAAGTACAGCGTGAGGTGAGAGAATGCGTTAGTCAGGCATTAGGTGTTCAGGAGGACTTGATTAGAAGGGCTGTGGCTGCAGCACTTGGGGTGCAGGAGAGGGCTAGGGGTGGCGAAAAGGAGGGTGCGGACCCTTCTGGGGCCCTCTTCGTCGCTCAGAGTACTCCCCAGTCTGTTTTGTCTCCTCAGGTGTCATCTGTTGCAGAGCAAAGAATGAAGGCTGGTACAAGCAGCCAGTGCACGGCGAATGGAGGAGCACCCGAAGAGGCGGGGGAGGGAGTGCTGGAAATTCCAGGATAAGCAGTGTGACAGGGGAGCGAATTGCTCCTTTCGTCACATCTGCAAGTTTTGCAGCGGACCTCACCTGGGTTCAGAATGCACGAGAGAAGGGAATCCGGTGCACTCACCCAGATTAGTAGAGGGGGGCCTGGTGGCAAGGGCCCCAACTCCACTTAAGTACGAGAAGATGGCGCCGTGGCTGGCGCTATACCCTGACAGTGAGGCAGCGGCAGTCCTGTCGTCAGGGTTGAGGGTGGTGTTTAGGATACCGGTAACTTCACAAGTAACCGGGTCCTCTGTCCACCGTAACCTAAAGTCAGCTTATGAGTTCCCGCACGTAGTGAGGGAAAAGTTGGCTAAGGAACTGAGGCTGGGGAGGGTGGTCGGCCCATTTCGGGAGCGGCCAATCGCGGATCTAGTAGTCTCTCCACTGGGAGTAGTTCCCAAGCGGGAGAAGGGGAAGTACAGGCTTATTCATCACCTGTCGTATCCCAAAGGGGCGTCAGTGAACGACGCGATAGATCCGGACCTCAGCTCTGTACACTATCAGTCCTTTGACGAGGCACTGGAGGTGGTTCGCTCTCAGGGTCGCGGGGCCTTGATGGCCAAGCTGGACATTGAGTCCGCTTTCCGCTTGCTCCCGCTTCATCCTTCCTCATTCCGGCTGATGGGGATGAAGTTCGAGGGTGAATTCTTTGTTGACAGGTGTTTGCCCATGGGCTGCTCCTTGTCATGTGCCCTTTTTGAATGCTTCAGCTCCTTCCTGCACTGAGTGGTGCAGAGGGCGTCTGGGGGCGGGGCCGTGGCCCACTACCTGGATGATTTCCTGCTGGTAGGGGGTCCAGATACTGACGAATGTGCTGGGTTGATGTGGGTGATGCAGGATGTTACAGCCGAGTTTGGGGTTCCGCTCGCACACGAGAAAACGCAGGGACCATGTACCTGCCTGACGTTCCTAGGCATAGAGATTGACACTGTTGCATCCCTATGCAGGCTCCCAAAAGATAAAGTCGACCGCCTCCTTGGGGCGGTTCAATCAGCATGTCGCGCAGAGCACATCTCCATTAAGGAGCTGCAATCTCTTCTGGGATTGCTTAACTTTGCAGGGAGGGTGATCCCCATGGGGGAGGTCTTCAACCGCAGGTTAGAAGCTCAATTGAAAGGGCCTCGGACGCATAGTCAGAGGCGCCGGGTGACGGAGGAGATGAGGGACGACCTAAGAGTTTGGGAAAGGTTCCTGGTTCATTTTAATGGGGTCTGCCTCTGGAGAGACGGACCCATTTCCAATCAAGCCCTGCATCTGTTCACGGATGCTGCGGGCGGGTTGGGCTATGGAGCCTATTTGGACGGAGACTGGAGTGCGGAGCCATGGCCAGACGGCTGGATTACCGCGGGCCTCACGCGTAACCTAGCATTGCTCGAACTCTTCCCTATTGTCGTAGCAGTAGAACTATGGGGAGAGAGGCTGTCCAATCGGTCAGTAATCTTCTGGTCAGACAATATGAGCGTGGTGTACGCCTTAAACAGGTTGTCAGCAGCCTAGCCGGTGGTGGTGACCTACCTCTGGCACCTGGTCTTGCGGTGTTTGCAGCTTAATGTTCGCTTCACAGCACGGCACGTCCCCGGGGTAAGCAACGTGATAGCAGATGCCCTTTCAAGATTTCAATGGGATCAGTTTAGAAGGGTGGCCCAGAGGGCAGCGGCTGAGGGTCTAACATGCCCTCTTTTCCTTTGGCAGCTGGCGGAGGTTGGGAGACCATCCTCCCCCTGATCAGAGCATCGCTGGCTCCTAAGACGTGGGCGGCGTACTCGTCGCATTGGAGGGCGTGGGAGCGCTTCAGCGAGCAGAAGGGTTTCTTGTTGTGTCAGGCGTCTCAGGTACACGTTCTGGAATGGCTAGCGTGCTTGAAGCTTGAGGGTGTGTCCAGATTGTCAGCTCTGAGCAGGTTAGTGGCATTGTCGTTTTTCAGCAAAGCTTTAGGTTTCGGGGACTATACGGGTACTTTCCTAGTAAGGCAGATCTTGAAGGGATGGGGCCGGATGGCCCCACCCGCAAAGGATCGGAGGGAGCCAATCACGACAGAAAGATTGCGCTCACTGGTAGTAAATCTGGGGGCAGTGTGCAGTTCAGCCTACGAGGCGGTCTTGTTTCGGGCTGCTTTCGCGCTGGCATTTGCGGGGGCGCTGAGGATAGGCGAAGTGGTCGCCTCCTCTACGAAAGGGGAGGTAGGCGGCATCAAAGTGGGGCATGTAAGGGCCTCGGATGATTGCGTGCTACTGCTCATTCCCAGATCCAAAACGGATCAGGATGGAAAAGGGGCTTGGTTGCCTTTAGCCAGGCACGAATGCCCGGAATGCTGCCCGGTATCGAGCGTGGCGGATTATTGCCGTGTACGGCCGGGCGGAGGGCTGCAGTTTCTCGTGCATGAGGACGGCAGTTCTCTTTCAGCCTTCCAGTTCCGCAAAGTGCTAGCCAAAGTGGCAGCGGCAGCGGGATTGGATCCGTCTAAGATTGCTCCGCATTCATTCCGTATCGGGGCAGCGACTAGTGCTGCGGCCAGTGGGTCGTCACAGGCGGTCATTAAGAAAATGGGGCATTGGAAGTCGGAGCGATATAGGGGCTACATTCGCCCTTTGAAAGCTTAGTTGATGGGGGCGCGTATGGTGCGGGACCTCTTGATACCTTCCCGGCCGGGCGGGGGGGGGGGGGTGAGAAGGGGTGTTTTGCTAGTGGTTGTTTGTCAACGTTTCATTTTCCCCATCCATGTTGTTATAGGTACAGTAAAGACCCCAGTGCGCGTGTGGATTATTGGGCACTCCTTTATCCACTGGGCGGCTATCAGGGCGCATCATTCCCCGGGAGGGCAGCAGCTAGGATTGGCGCATTCAAAAGCTAACATTCACTGGCTCGGGCGCAGGGGTCTACATTGGAGTGAGCTCCCCGCTCAGTTACAGGATGCGCATAGGAGGTGGGGAGCCTCAAGTGATTGTTGTGCATCTGGGCGGAAATGACTTGGGATCCATTCCCGTGTTGGACTTAATTCGGGTTATGGTTGCGGACATCAAGTGGGTGTGCACATGGCTTCAGGATGTGCGGATAGGTTGGTCTAACGTGGTTGCACGGCTGCGTTGGCGTCACATTGTGACGCAGAGGGCAGCGTACAATGTCCGCAAGAAAGTTAATAGGGAAGTGGGAAGAGCGGTCACGGCCGTGGGAGGTTTCGTCATCAGGCATGACACTATTACGGCCGACAAGAAGGCCCTTTACCGACCGGATGGGGTTCACCTGGCGGACGTCGGGTTGGACATTTTTCTGGCTGACTTTAAGAAAGCCATCTCATTGGTTGTTTAAAATGGACACTCGGTAGGACATTAGTTAATTTTCAAAGTTCTGTGCTATGGTTGGCATCCGACCGTTGTTATCACAGCGTTATTTATATATATATAAAAAAAAAAAAAGTTCGAATTTGGTTAAGTGTGTTATATTGTTATATTGTTTATTTAAGGGCTATGTTGGTTAAGTGTGGCAGCAAGAGGATCGTCTTTTTGTGGCGGTCGGGCAAGGCCCTGGGAGCGGGCGCAGTGTGAGCAGAGTGACGGCCCGAACACAGGGAGAGGTGTCGCCCACTAAGTGCCGGCTTAGGGGTTCCTCTCCCCCTTTAAAGAGCTGCAGGCCGAAGAGCTCTCCATAACAAAATCTCTCTCACTGTGCCAATGAGCGTGCGCAACCCCTGTGCCACGCTGCAGACATCGGAGGGGCCTTGTCCGTCAATAAGTAAGGGTTAGTTAGCTAGAAGAAGATGCCGCCACCAACTGGAATGAACTTGTTACAAGTTCAGTGATAGGTTGATTTGAGCTGCCTAATTATTGGCTAAGATTAGGCAGAATTCAATTCGTTTAACAAACGCGACCGTGACCGGTCTTTTCCCCAAGCAGTTGTGTTGTGTTTTTATTGAGAACGTAGGACGTAATAGGAGGTTTATCCCTTATGTGAGTAATACTTGGCTGTGTCTGCTGTTTTTTCAAATTGGTATGGTCATTTTTTTTGAGGGGGGGCTTAATTATGTGTAAATATTATATAATATATATTTTATTTATATATATATATATATATATATATATATTATATAATATATATATACATATATATAATATATATATATTTAATATATATATGATATATATATTTTATATATATATATATATATATATATATATATATATATTGATTTCAGAATGAATTTGAGGCCGTGAGAAGCCACACCCAAGCCACGCCCTTAGACATACCCTCTCCACGCCCACTTAAAAAGTGTCCAGGAATTTTCTGGGCAAAAGGTGGCAAACCTACTTGTATGGTATGTGCACTGGTTTAGCCTTTTTTAATTACCTTGCTACCTGGAAGTTACCCTGGCCTTGTTCCTGGTGCCAAGCTTGAATGGGAGATGTTAAAAGGCCATCTCAGACTTCCATTCAGTGCTTGGCTGTTCACATGGATACTGAAGCATTCTTGTTCCTGTTCTGCTATCCTGAATCTGACCCTGGCAAAGTTTTTGGACTACACAACTTATCTGACCCTTTTTTTAAGATCTGCTTTCTGAGTACTGACTTACTGGTTACTAAGCTTTGGAACTGTACACTAACCGCTGCCACTATATATATTTGTGTGTGTAGTGTATGTTGGTAGTGGGTGTGTGTGTGTGTATGTAGGTACTGTGTGTATACATGTGTGTGTATGTATGTACTGTGTGTATACGTGCGTGTGTGTATGTAGGTACTATGTCTATACATGTGTGTGTATACATGTGTGTGTGTGTGTGTGTGTGTAGGTACTATGTGTATACATGTGTGTGTGTATGTAGGTACTGTATACTGTGTGTGTATGTATGTAGGTACTATGTGTATACATGTGTGTGTGCGTATGTAGGTACTGTGTGTATACATGTGTGTGTGTATGTACGTACTGTGTGTATACGTGTGTGTGTGTATGTAGGTACTGTGTCTATACATGTGTGTGTATACATGTGTGTGTGTGTGTGTGTGTGTAGGTACTATGTGTATACATGTGTGTGTATGTAGGTACTGTATACTGTGTGTGTATGTATGTAGGTACTATGTGTATACATGTGTGTGTGCGTATGTAGGTACTGTGTGTATACATGTGTGTGTGTGTGTGTGTGTATGTAGGTACTGTGTCTATACATGTGTGTGTATACATGTGTGTGTGTGTAGGTACTATGTGTATACATGTGTGTGTGTATTTAGGTACTGTATACTGTGTGTGTATGTATGTAGGTACTATGTGTATACATGTGTGTGTGTGTATGTAGGTACTGTGTGTATACATGTGTGTGTATGTATGTAGGTACTGTGTGTGTACATGTGTGTGTATACATGTGTGTGTATGTAGGTACTGTGTGTATACGTGTATGTGTGTGTGTATGACTAGGTACTATGTGTATAAATATGTGTGTGTGTGTGTATGTAGGTACTGTGTGTATACGTGCGTGTGTGTATGTAGGTACAATGTGTATAAATATGTGTGTGCATGTAGGTACTGTGTGTATACATGTGTGTGTATGTATGTAGGTACTGTGTGTATACATGTGTATGTATGTAGGTACTATGTGTATACATGTGTGTATGTAGGTACTGTGTGTATACATGCGTTTGTGTGTGTGTAGGTACTATGTGTATACATGTGAGTGTATGTAGATACTGTGTGTATACGTGTGTGTGTGTGTAGGTACTATGTGTATACATGTGTGTGTGTATGTATGTAGGTACTATGTGTATACATATGTGTATGTAGGTACTGTGTGTATACATGTGTGTGTATGTGTGTATGTATGTAGGTACTATGTGTATACATGTGTTTGTATGTAGGTACTGTGTGTATACATGTGTGTGTGTGTGTGTATGTATGTAGGTACTGTGTGTGTTCATGTGTGTGTATGCAGGTACTGTGTGTATACAT
Source organism: Bombina bombina (assembly GCF_027579735.1). Taxonomy (NCBI): domain Eukaryota; kingdom Metazoa; phylum Chordata; class Amphibia; order Anura; family Bombinatoridae; genus Bombina; species Bombina bombina. Next base: position 426,873,331 of record NC_069505.1, read on the forward strand.
GTGTGTATGTAGGTACTGTGTGTATATATGTGTGTGTATGTAGGTACTATGTGTATACGTGTGTGTGTATGTAGGTACTGTGTGTATACATGTGTGTGTATGTATGTAGGTACCATGTGTTCATGTGTGTGTATGCAGGTACTGTGTGTATGAAGGTACTGTGTGCATATATGTGTGTGTGTATGTAGGTACTATGTGTATACGTGTGTGTGTGTGTGTGTGTGTGTATGTAGGTACTATGTGTATACATGTGTGTGTAGGTACTATGTGTATACATGTGTGTGTATGTAGGTACTGTGTGTATATATGTGTGTGTGTGTGTTTATGTATGTAGGTACTATGTGTATACATGTGTGTATATGTAGATACTGTGTGTATACATGTGTGTGTGTGTGTGTGTGTGTGTATGTATGTATGCAGGTACTGTGTGTATACATGTGTGTATATGCAGGTACTGTGTGTATACATGTGTGTGTGTCATGGATTTCCTTACTTCCTTCTGTCCCTTTAATTTTACCTGTGCTCACACCTAGCAAGGTTATTTAAAGCCTGGACACGCCTCCCTCCCTGCTTCAGTATTGTTTCCAGTTTAGCAAACAGCTTCACAGACCTGCCACAGGGATTTACCTCTCTCTGTTCAAGTCTACCTATCTTAAGGTATTAAAGCCTTTACTAATACGGAGCCTACCCGAGCTACTGAAAGAGACTTATATGCTAAGTCTGAACTGTTCCTAATCCGGATTAACAAACACCGCTGCTGCATTATTTTCCTGCTTAAATTGCCTCTTGCAGATCGAGTGTCTCTCATACCGCACTGCGGTCTCATCCGTTATCAGCTTGTGAACTTTTATGACCTTGTACAGACGCTTTTACTTTTACTGAACCCCACTCACAGGATACCTCCTCTCATTCCTCTTCACACGCTTCAGGAGTAGCGTGATAAACAACAGACTGAACCGCTTGTGAGTATTGCTACAGCACAGCACACAACCGGACTCCACCCATCTGCCTGTCAGCTCTCACAAACAGCGCAGCTCTCAGCGTGATTCCACCTCAATAGACTAACAGCGTGCAGCATCTGTACACACCTAAGGCTCTCCCTGTGTACTCAGTGACTCTCAGGAAAGGAGTATCCCATCCACGGAACGATTGGTTAACAACTGCTGTGCAACCTGAATACTTGTTATTACACCAATTGCCTATCCTAAAATAGTACTATTGCCAAACTCCTTTGTATGAGTGCCTACAGATCCAGAGTGATTTCCAGTCCAACCTATCAAAGATTCATTCAGATATAACCAGCATCAACCTGACTCAGAAATACTGATCAGGAATTCTATTCAAATAGTAACTTTCAACTGCCATACAGACAGATACATTGTAACTTCCTCACGGTATCTTTAAGTAAGGCATACAATCCTATTATTTCCGCAGTTGTGATCCACAACCTTAACCAGCTTATTACATAATACTGAAGCCATAAAAATGGATCCAGCGGAATTACCCAAAATTGTTTACGCTCTCTCCCAGAGGGTGGATCAGCTAAGTCATGGCCTTAGAGAATTACAGGTCCAAAATGAGACACTCAACAATATAATAAAAGACTCTATGGGTAAACCAGCCACACCAGAGGCTACCCCAGAACCCCAAGTCTCTATGCCCGATAAATTCCATGGAGACCAGGGCTATGTTCTCTCAGTTCAAAAATTCTTGCAATCTACTTTTCAGTCTAAAACCTAAAACCTACGCAACTGAACGCGTTAAGGTTTTAACGGTCATTTCTTTTCTGCGAGGTGAACCCCGCAAGTGGGCAGACTCATTCTTTGAACAAGATCATCCTATTTTAACATCACTGGAAGACTTCTTCAAGGAAATGGCAATCCTTTATCAAGATATTAACACTCAGCTTACTGCAGAAACTAAAATGAGGGAAAAAGCAGGTGGAAGAATATTTAAGTGAGTTCAAGCAATACAGTAAAGATACTGAGTGGAGCGAAATTGCCCTTAGGAATCAGTATCGTCTAGGTCTAAATGATGCCCTTAAAGATGAACTCGCTCGCTCAGAGCTTCCTAGGTCCTTGGAAGGACTAATCACACTCAGCATTCAGATTGATAGAAGGTTGAGAGAACGCAAATCAGAAAAACAAGGTATAGATACTATCACAAGACCCTCTTCTACTTATCAAAAACCTACAGTCACTCAAACCTCAGACCCTATGGATTTGGGATTCACTAGAGGCCCTTTACAACCAGAGGAAAGGAATCGCAGACGCATGAACAACCTCTGCATGTACTGTGCTTCTAATGCACACACTGTAAGAGAGTGTCCTATCTTACAAAGGCAGAAGAAACGTAAGTCCTTCAGAAAAACCACATGCTTAACCACTAATGTTAACCAAGTTGCTTACTGCTCTTTATCTCTTACCTTACAGTGGGATCTACACCAGCAAATCAGTGAAGCCATCATCGATTCTGGGGCACATTCTTCGTATATTGATTCTGTTTTTGTCACTGTAAATAAAATACCCACTGTGTTGAAAGCAAGACCTGTGTCCATTAGAGTTATTGATGGTAATACAATTAGTTCCGGTCCTATTACACACCAAACTATTCCCATCAAGGTTTCCACGTCAAGTGCACACATTGAATTCATATCCTTTGATGTGATAAATTCCTCCCATGTTTCTCCCCTGGTGCTTGGTCTACAATGGTTACAGACGCATCAACCCACCATACATTGGGATCGCCTCGAAGTCGAATTCCTCTCGGACTATTGCAAGAACACCTGTTTTCATCACTCCTTGATCTGTTATATAAATCCTACCAGAAGAACTATTCCTTCTGACTACCAAGATTTTCAAGATGTATTCAGTGAAAAGGAAGCAGAGTCCCTTCCTCCACATCGTCCGTACGACTGTCCTATTCAACTACTTCCAGGTGCTTCCATCCCTTACGGTAACATATACCCTCTATCACAACCTGAACTAGATCACCTCAAAACTTACCTTTCAGAGAATTTAAGGAAAGGATTTATACAACCCTCTTCTTCCCCTGCTGGGGCCGGCATTTTCTTTGTCAGAAATAAGGACAACTCTCTACGCCCTATAATTGATTATAGTGAACTTAATAAACGGACAGTCAAGAACCGCTATCCCTTACCTCTGATTCCCGAACTCATCGAACGTCTCAGTCAAGCCACCATATACACTAAATTAGACCTACGTGGAGCCTATAATCTCGTCAGGATCCGAAAAGGAGACGAGTGGCTCACCGCCTTTAGAACAAGATATGGGCTCTACGAGTATAAGGTGATGCCTTTCGGGCTCTGTAATGCCCCGGCAACGTTCCAATATCTAATAAACGATATATTCTGTGATCTCCTTGACATCTGTGTAGTCGTATACTTGGACGACATTCTGATATACTCTAAGAACATCATCGAACATATAAAACACGTCCGTTGGGTGCTCTCTCACCTTAGACAACACCGGCTTTTTACCAAATTGGAAAAATGCATCTTCCATACCTCTGTTATCACATTCCTGGGTTATACTATCACTCCCACAGGAATTCAGATGGATGACTCAAAGGTGCAAACTATTAAAAACTGGTCCATACCTTCCTCCAAAAAGGACCTGCAAAAATTCCTTGGATTCTCCAATTACTATAGGAAATTCATCAAGAATTATTCCTCTCTTTTTAAGCCTTTAACTTCTCTTACAAGCGTCAATGTTACCTTCCATTGGACATCTCAAACACAGGCTATTTTCGAACACCTTAAGGATGTTTTCACTAAAGCATCGATTCTTAAGTTCCCAGACCCTGATGCCCATTATGTACTTGAAGTTGACGCCTCCAACTACGCTCTAGGGTCCATTTTGTCTCAACGTAAAACTCCAGAAGATCCACTCCACCCTGTTGCCTTCTTTTCACGAGTAATGGACACCAGCCGAATATAACTACCCTGTAGGCGAAAAGGAGTTTTAGTGATCAAGGTCTCATTAGAACACTGGAGACATCTCCTAGAGGGCAGTAAGTTTCCGATCCTAATATATACGGACCACAAAAACCTGGAATACCTTCTGACTAACCGAATATTATCCTCTAGACAGCTAAGATGGAGTTTATTCCTATCAAGGTTTGATTTCCATATAACGTACAGACCAGGGAGTAAGAACGGGAAAGCGGATGCCTTGTCCAGAAAAGATACCAATCCTCATTATTTCGATACTCCCGGTACAGTCATTCCAGCTGAGCATATCATTACACTATCTCCTACTTACCCTGAAGTCCTTAAACTCCTTCAACAGAAAGATACTTCCATTCCTAAGCTTACACTCACACTGGGACAAGATGGTCTCTATTACCACCAAGGACGTCTTTATGTACCACCTACCCTTCGAGACAATTTGTTAAAAGAACATCATGACTCACCGATGGCAGGACATCTTGGAATCCACAAAACCTTTGATCTTCTCTCACGTACCTACTGGTGGCCTGCTATCAGAACTTCTGTGCAAAGATATGTTCAATCTTGCCACATATGTACTGTTTCCAAGACTGACAAAAGACCTCCTTTCGGACTACTCCTACCATTACAGATACCTGACCGACCGTGGCAAACCATAGGAATGGATTTCATCGTCGAACTTCCATTGTCACTTGGTTACAATACCATACTTGTCGTTGTTGATCATCTTACCAAGATGGCCCATTTCCTACCATACCATAAGCTCCCAACTTCATCAGAACTTGCAGTCCTTTTCTTGAACAACATCGTCAAATTACACGGACTCCCAGATTCCATTGTAACTGACAGAGGTAGTCAATTCACCTCTCGTTTTTGGAAAAAATTATGTGACACTATGCAAGTAGAACTCCGATTTTCCTCCTCATTCCACCCCCAATCAAATGGCCAAACGGAGAGGAATAAATCAATGGCTCGAACAGTATATTCGCTCTTATTGTTCCAACCAACAAGACCAGTGGGCTACTACCCTTGCTATGGCTGAATATGCATACAACAATTCTACAAGTTCCACTACTTCCAAGACACCATTTTTTGCGAATTATGCTTTCCACCCTTCCTTCCAACTTCACCCTCGGACAGATTCAAACTGTCCCAAGGTTGATGACCTCACTAAGGACCTCCAAGATCTTTTTAAAGAACTCAAGGGGCATATAGCTGATGCTCAGGCTCATCAGAGACGTTACTATAACCTCCGAAGACGTCAACCACCTTCCTATAAAATAGGTGATCTGGTCTGGCTGTCGACCAAGAATATCAAACTGAAAACCCCAAGCAAGAAACTTAGTGCTGTCTTCATTGGTCCCTATCCTATCACAAAGATTGTGAACCAAAATGCTGTTACTTTGGATCTGCCTTCTAGTTTTCGACTTCATCCCACCTTCCACGTCTCTTTATTAAAACCTCATTGTGAAACTAGACAGGTGACCAGCCAGATTCCTCCTCTGTTCTTACAGGATTCGGACACGGAATACGAAGTTGATGCCATCCTGGACTCCCGTATTTACCGTTGATCTCTTCAATACTTAATCCGTTGGAAGGGATTCTCTGAGGAGAATGACTCTTGGGAACCTTCCTCGAATGTCCATGCTCCCAGATTGGTCTCCCTATTTCACAGGAGGAATCCCGAACGACCTAGATTCGTAGCTGCGGGGCACCTACCCTGAGGTGGGGGTATGTCATGGATTTCCTTACTTCCTTCTGTCCCTTTAATTTTACCTGTGCTCACACCTAGCAAGGTTATTTAAAGCCTGGACACGCCTCCCTCCCTGCTTCAGTATTGTTTCCAGTTTAGCAAACAGCTTCACAGACCTGCCACAGGGATTTACCTCTCTCTGTTCAAGTCTACCCATATTAAGGTATTAAAGCCTTTCCTAATACGGAGCCTACCCGAGCTACTGAAAGAGACTTATATGCTAAGTCTGAACTGTTCCTAATCCGGATTAACAAACACCGCTGCTGCATTATTTTCCTGCTTAAATTGCCTCTTGCAGATCGAGTGTCTCTCATACCGCAACTGCGGTCTCATCCGTTATCAGCTTGTGAACTTTTATGACCTTGTACAGACGCTTTTACTTTTACTGAACCCCACTCACAGGATACCTCCTCTCATTCCTCTTCACACGCTTCAGGAGTAGTGTGATAAACAACAGACTGAACCGCTTGTGAGTATCGCTACAGCACAGCACACAACCGGACTCCACCCATCTGCCTGTCAGCTCTCACAAACAGCGCAGCTCTCAGCGTGAATCCACCTCAATAGACTAACAGCGTGCAGCATCTGTACACACCTAAGGCTCTCCCTGTGTACTCAGTGACTCTCAGGAAAGGAGTATCCCATCCACGGAGCGATTGGTTAACAACTGCTGTGCAACCTGAATACTTGTTATTACACCAATTGCCTATCCTAAAATAGTACTATTGCCAAACTCCTTTGTATGAGTGCCTACAGATCCAGAGTGATTTCCAGTCCAAGCTATCAAGGATTCATTCAGATATAACCAGCATCAACCTGACTCAGAAATACTGATCAGGAATTCTATTCAAATAGTAACTTTCAACTGCCATACAGACAGATACATTGTAACTTCCTCACTGTATCTTTTAGTAAGGCATACAATCCTATTATTTCCGCAGTTGTGATCACAACCTTAACCAGCTTATTACAGGTGTGTATGTAGGTACTGTGTGTATACGTGTGGTGTATGTAGGTACTATGTGTATACATGTGTGTGTGTGTATGTAGGTACTGTGTGTGTACATGTGTGTGTATGTAGGTACTGTGTGTATACATGTGTGTGTGTGTATGTAGGTACTATGTGTATTCATGTGTGTGTGTAGGTACTGTGTGTATACATGTGTGTGTGTGTGTGTGTGTGTGTGTGTATGTAGGTACTATGTGTATACGTGTGTGTATGTAGGTACTATGTGTATACATGTGTGTGTGTGTATGTAGGTACTGTGTGTGTACATGTGTGTGTATGTAGGTACTATGTGTATTCATGTGTGTGTGTAGGTACTGTGTGTATACATGTATGTGTGTGTGTATGTAGGTACTGTGTGTATACATGTGTGTATGTAGTACTATGTGTATACATGTGTATGTAGGTACTGTGTGTATACATGTGTGTGTATATGTAGTGTATGATGGTAGTGTGTGTATGTAGGTACTGTGTGAGTGTATACATGTGTGTGTGTGTATGTAGTGTATGATGGTAGTGTGTGTATGTAGGTACTGTGGGTATACATGTGTTCATGTATTGTATGTTGGTAGTGTGTGTATGTGTGTATGTGTATGTAGGTACTGTGTGTAGACATGTGTGTGTATTTAATGTATATATGTGTGTGTGTGTGTGTATATATATATATGTGTGTGTGTGTATGTATTTAATGTATATATGTGTGTGTGTGTATATATGTGTGTGTGTGTATTTAATGTATATTGGTTGTGTGTGTATATATGTGTGTGTGTATATATGTGTGTGTGTATGTAGAATATGTTGGTAGTGTTAGGAAACTTGAGAAAAATAAAATGGTGAAATGGAATTGTTTTAAACTCAATTGTAAATCAAGTAGAATCTGTATGGGTTGAACTTGATGGACTTCTGTCTTCTTTCAACCTCATCTACTATGTTACCTTAACATATAGAAATGGCATTTAGCAATTACGTTATTAACATATTTCTTCCCATTTCTGTTCTGTTATGTGATTCCAATTTACAGTTCTGATGTCTTTTCTCAGCAATACAGTGATTGTGATCGGGATATAGCCATTTGCTGCTCTGTCACACTATTCCTTATGTTATTCTATGTACCGGATTCACTAAAGCTCCCTCCAGCCTCACCTGTCCTATGTTATTGTATGTACCTGATTCACTAAAGATCCCTGCAGCCTCACCTGTCCTTATGTTATTCTATGTACCTGATTCACTAAAGCTCCCTCCAGCCTCACCTGTCCTTATGTTATTCTATGTACCGGATTCACTAAAGCTCCCTCCAGCCTCACCTGTCCTATGTTATTGTATGTACCTGATTCACTAAAGATCCCTGCAGCCTCACCTGTCCTTATGTTATTCTATGTACCTGATTCACTAAAGCTCCCTCCAGCCTCACCTGTCCTATGTTATTGTATGTACCGGATTCACTAAAGCTCCCTCCAGCCTCACCTGTCCTATGTTATTGTAGGTACCTGATTCACTAAAACTCCCTCCAGCCTCACCTGTCCTATGTTATTGTAGGTACCTGATTCACTAAAGCTCCCTCCAGCCTCACCTGTCCCTATGTTATTGTATGTAGCTGATTCACTAAAGCTCCCTCCAGCCTCACCTGTCCCTATGTTATTCTATGTATCTGATTCACTAAAGCTCCCTCCAGCCTCACCTGTACCTATGTTATTCTGTGTACCTGATTTACTAAAGCTCCCTCCAGCCTTACCTGTCCCTATGTTATTCTATGTACCTGATTCACTAAAGCTCCCTCCAGCCTCACCAGTCCCTATATTACTCTATGTAGCTGATTCACTAAAGCTCGCTTCAGCCTCACCAATTTCTATGTTATCCACTGAAGCTCACTTATCACTCTTTTCTAAGGAATTAGCTGCATAGTAACATAGGAACTGGTACAACTGGAGAGAATTCTTACCGACTTTTGGTCCACATAACACATAGAAAATCTCTCCTCGGATGTCCTGATTTTCAGGACAGAGCTCTTCTTCTCAGACAAACTATCGGCTAGATTTAGAGTTCTGCGGCCAAAGGGGTGCGTTAGGCTCCAAAAAGGAGCGTAAGCATATTTAATGCAACTTCAACTCTTGATACCAGAGTTGCTTACGGACGCGGCAAGCCTCAAAAACATGCTCGTGCACGATTCCCCATAGGAAACAATGGGGCTGTTTGAGCTGAAAAAAAAACTAACACCTGCAAAAAAGCCGCGTTCAGCTCCTAACGCAGCCCCATTGTTGTCTATGGGGGTACACTTCCTAAGTCTGCACCTAACACTCTAACATGTACCCCGAGTCTAAACACCCCTAACCTTACACTTATTAACCCCTATTCTGCCGCCCCCGCTATCGCTGACCCCTGCATATTATTATTAACCCCTAATCTGACGCTCCGTAAACCGTCGCTACTTACATTATCCCTATGTACCCCTAATCTGCTGCCCCTAACACGCCGACCCCTATATTATATTTATTAACCCCTAATCTGCCCCCACCAACGTCGCCTCCACCTGCCTACACTTATTAACCCCTAATCTATGCCGAGCGGACCGCACCGCTATTATTATAAAGTTATTAACCCCTAATCCGCCTCACTAACCCTATAATAAATAGTATTAACCCCTAATCTGCCCTCCTTAACATCGCCGACACCTAACTTCAATTATTAACCCCTAATCTGCCGACTGGAGCTCACCGCTATTCTAATAAATGTATTAACCCCTAAAGCTAAGTCTAACCCTAACACTAACACCCCCCCCTAAATTAAATATAATTTTAATCTAACGAAATTAATTAACTCTTATTAAATAAATTATTCCTATTTAAAGCTAAATACTTACCTGTAAAATAAATCCTAATATAGCTACAATATAAATTATAATTATATTAATAGCTATTTTAGGATTAATATTTATTTTACAGGTAACTTTGTATTTATTTTAACCAGGTACAATAGCTATTAAATAGTTAAGAACTATTTAATAGCTAAAATAGTTAAAATAATTACAAATTTACCTGTAAAATAAATCCTAACCTAAGTTACAATTAAACCTAACACTACACTATCAATAAATAAATTAAAATACAATTCCTACAAATAAATGCAATGAAATAAACTAACTAAAGTACAAAAAATAAAAAAGAACTAAGTTACAAAAAATAAAAAAATATTTACAAACATTAGAAATATATTACAACAATTTTAAACTAATAACACCTACTCTAAGCCCCCTAATAAAATAACAAAGCCCCCAAAATAAAAAAATGCCCTACCCTATTCTAAATTACTAAAGTTCAAAGCTCTTTTACCTTACCAGCCCTGAACAGGGCCCTTTGCGGGGCATGCCCCAAGAAGTTCAGCTCTTTTTCCTGTAAAAAAAACCATACAATACCCCCCCAATATTACAACCCACCACCCACATACCCCTAATCTAACCCAAACCCCCCTTAAATAAACCTAACACTAAGCCCCTGAAGATCTCCCTACCTTGAGTCGTCTTCACCCAGCCGAGCCAAATTCTTCATCCAAGTGGAGCAAGAAGAGGTCCTCCATCCGGTAGAGAAGTCTTCATCCAAGTGGGCAGAAGAGGTCTTCCATCCGATTGAAGTCTTCATCCAAGAGGCATCTTCTATCGTCATCCATCCGGAGTGGAGCGGCAGCATCCTGAAGACCTCCGACGTGGAAACATCCATCCTGGCCGACGACTGAACGACGTATGACGGTTCCTTTAAATGACGTCATCCAAGATGGCGTCCCTCGAATTCCGATTGGCTGATAGGATTCTATCAGCCAATCGGAATTAAGGTAGGAATATTCTGATTGGCTGATGGAATCAGCCAATCAGAATCAAGTTCAATCCGATTGGATGATTGTATTGTATGTTTTTTTTAACAGGAAAAAGAGCTGAACTTCTTGGGGCATGCCCACGCAAAGGGCCCTGTTCAGGGATGGTAAGGTAAAAGAGCTTTGAACTTTAGTAATTTAGAATAGGGTAGGGCATTTTTTTATTTTGGGGGGCTTTGTTATTTTATTAGGGGGCTTAGAGTAGGTGTAATTAGTTTAAAATTGTTGAAATATATTTCTAATGTTTGTAAATATTTTTTTATTTTTTGTAACTAGGGGGGTGTTAGTGTTAGGGTTAGACTTAGCTTTAGGGGTTAATACATTTATTAGAATAGCGGTGAGCTCCAGTCGGCAGATTAGGGGTTAATAATTGAAGTTAGGTGTCGGCGATGTTAGGGAGGGCAGATTAGGGGTTAATACTACTTATTATAGGGTTAGTGAGGCGGATTAGGGGTTAATAACTTTATTATAGTAGCGGTGTGGTCCGCTCGGCAGATTAGGGGTTAATAAGTGTAGGCAGGTGGAGGCGACGTTGAGGGGGGCAGATTAGGGGTTAATAAATATAATATAGGGGTCGGCGGTGTTAGGGGCAGCAGATTAGGGGTACATAGCTATAATGTAGGTGGCGGCTCTTTGCGGTCGGCAGATTAGGGTTAATTATTGTAGGTAGCTGGCTGCGACGTTGTGGGGGGCAGGTTAGGGGTTAATAAATATAATATAGGGGTCGGCGGTGTTAGGGGCAGCAGATTAGGGGTACATAAGTATAACGTAGGTGGCGGTCGGCAGATTAGGGGTTAATTATTGTAGGTAGCTGGCTGCGACGTTTTGGGGGGCAGGTTAGGGGTTAATAAATATAATATAGGGGTCGGCGGTGTTAGGGGCAGCAGATTAGGGGTACATAAGTATAACGTAGGTGGCGGTCGGCAGATTAGGGGTTAAAAAATTTAATCGAGTGTCGGCGATGTGGGGGGTCCTCGGTTTAGGGGTACATAGGTAGTTTATGGGTGTTAGTGTACTTTAGAGCACAGTAGTTAAGAGCTTTATAAACCGGCGTTAGCCCAGAAAGCTCTTAACTACTGACTTTTTTCTGCGGCTGGAGTCTTGTCGTTAGATTTCTAACGCTCACTTCAGACACGACTCTAAATACCGTAGTTAGAAAGATCTCATTGAAAAGATAGGATACGCAATTGACGTAAGGGGATCTGCGGTATGGAAAAGTCGCGGCTGGAAAGTGAGCGTTAGACCCTTTCCTGACTGACTCCAAATACCGGCGGTAGCCTAAAACCAGCGTTAGGAGCCTCTAACGCTGGTTTTCACGGCTACCGCCAATCTCTAAATCTAGGCCTAAGTATCTGAAATTGTCAATGGATATAAGAACTCTCAAGTAACTGTATTAATTCACAAGATTTAAAAAGGAACATTCAGTAGCCAATCAGCACGCAGGCGCAATGTACCGTAGCTCTGATGTTAATCAGTGAGATGTGCAGAGCCAGATGTTACCAGCTGCTCAGATATTTGATGATAGTTGTTATAGTTACAGCCTGATAAACATGATGCAAATATGTGTTTCCACTTGTCTACATTTCCATTTCCCTCTTACTTAAAGGGACATGAAACAGGTTGAGATGGTAATATAAACTACAATATATTTGTATTATTTATTTTATCCTTTTTTCCTGGAATTTCATTCTGAAAATTGTGATTCCCCCCCTATTTTATTGAGATTTAGAAGTAACTGCTACAGACTACACAAGCCTATACCTGCTAGGTTACCCACACTGGGCAGGTTTACGCTGCTGGCCCTAATCTTTTTCACATGTTATATAGCAGATAAAACACTTACTGAAAAAGATAATACCAATTGGCAGTTTACAAAGTGTTTTTGTTTCTCGCTCCCCAAAGTGCAGCATCACAGCAGTGGATGGTTATTATACCCAGGGGGTATATTATCTTTTTGTTTGGAGTACAACAAAATAGCAAGATATCATCCCTTAGAACAATCACCAAAAACATATTACCCCAAATATTGCTGCCCTAGGTCAAAATATGTCCCTGATCTGAATATTGCACTGAGGAAATATCTTTCCTTTGTATAGTACATGTAGGGTCAGATTACAAGTGACCCGCTATTTGGTGCTCTTGCGCACAAACACTGCTGGAAGTAAACTTTTAACTTGCACAAGCAAAACACGATGCGCTCTGACTTCAGGACTTTAGTTATCGCGAACGATATGAAAAAACCTAACACTGATCGCCTGCTCACTAACCCGACACCTGCTTTAGACCTACAGCGCTAAACCCGAAGGTAGTTATGCATAGTTTACATTCCAATGTTCTTCACATAAAAGTAGGCTGACCATATTGCCGCTTTAAAAAGGAACACATATAAAAAATACATAGGTCAGGGTTCTTATACAAAACATTTCTTTAAACAGCCCTGATATATGTATTTTTCATATGTGTCCCTTTTTAAAGCGGCAATATGGTCACCCTACATAATAGTAAAATGCTCTTTATCATTTTTAAATATATATTTCTAAATATATAGGATTATTTAAAAAAATATATCTATACCGATATATCTATATAAATATATACGCGTATATAGAAATATATATAGGAATATTTATTTAAAAACACAAAGAACATTTTCTACTATGTAAACAAGATTGGAATGTAAAATATCTACAGTAAATACACAGAAAAACACATTTTAAAATATTAAAATTGAATAAATATGATTTTTCATATTATAAGGTATATAACTTGAAAGGGCTCCAAAGTGTATATATATATATATATATATATATATATATATATGTATGCATGTGTTTATATGTGTATATACTGTATGCATTTATATATATATATATATATATATATATATATATATATATTCATAACACATATTTAGACATATATTTATACATTATAGCCCTTTCCATTCATAAACCTTGTCATATACCAGATACCTTTTAACCCTAATAAAAAAAAAAATTATTTATATTTATATGAATATTTTTTTTATCAGATAGTGTATATATGAGTGTAATAGTTTATTTTAATGTATTTATGTTGTGTTGGGTGTACATTTTTTTTAACACTTGGGGCTAGATTATGAGTGGAGCGCTAACACGTATTACAAGTTTAAAGTAAATGCGAATGCAATAGCGATTTATGCTAGAATCATTATCGTGACTTTAGAGTTCTGGTTAACTGTTACACATCTAAAAAGTGTCACAAAACACATAAAAATACATTAAAAAGTACAGTTACACTAATAATAACACTATCTAATAAAAATCATTTTTAAAAATTGCAATAAAAAGTCATAAGGGCTTAAAGATATGAGATTTCAGGTGTAGTGGGAAAAAAAGGACTGCAGAGAGCTTTAACATAGAAATACATACATACACGTGTCTAAATATCTATATATGTATGTATGTGTGTGTATGTCTAAAGATGGATATGTATATAGTAGATGAAAAAATGAAAAATCATATTTATGCAATATTCATATTTGATAAAGTGTTTAACTGTGTATTTACTGTAAATATTATACATTCTAATGTTCTGTAAATGAGGGAATATGTTCTATGTATTTTTATTTTAAAATACTTTTTATTGAACATTTTTGTAAGAAACATACAAAGAAAGAAGTACTTTTATCATGACATTCTCATCCCTTCTGGTATATAGGTGTTTGGGGCCAATCAACTGTCTTTGTGCCCAGCTATATACCTTATCACTAGACAGAGTGCGAATCTCTAGCTTGGGCTAAGATTCCTTAGAAAATTTTCCCTTTGATCTTAACCTGTCTTATATAACCAAAAAGGTGGGTCACATAATGGTGGCATGAGCAGTATTCGTTGCAAACATAGTAAAGTCAATTAGTAAAGTACTAGTTGTAAACAAACCAAACAATTCAAACAAACAATTTCTCCTTCCATTCATATATTAAACAGTGTCTCTTTCATAAGAATAGTATAGTACCTGAGGGTTGGAGACACTTCTTCCCGTGGCGCACTCCCGTCAACCCCTTATCAGCTCATATAAGTTTCAGACCCTAGACCTCTGTTCTTGTCTACCTATCCAATATAGCCATACTTTTTGTACTGTTTCCCTATTGTTTAGAATTCCTGCTGCTTCCTCGTACATGGTGTAGGTGAATTGTATTTTATTATATATTTCTGTCCATGTTGGTGCGCCTACTTTCCAGTATCTTGCGATACATATTCTTGTGATTGTGCATAGAATTCTAATGAAGGTGTTCAAGTGTCTGTGATACGTCTCTATGGGTTCATGTAGTAGTGCTTGTTGTATGGTGAGGGTCATCTCCTCATCTATCAACTGGCCTATAAACGAAGATAATTTATTCCATATTTCTTGCACAGATATGCAATCCCACCACATGTGTCTGTATGTGCCTTTTTGTCCGCATCCTCTGTAACACAAGTTACTCCCCTGAGGCTTGAAGTGTGCCGACCTAACTGGGGTCAAATACCACCTGAAGGCTGTTTTTAGTGTGTTCTCTTTTAAGTCAACGCTTAGTAACCCCTTATCTCCTGATTGAAAAATTAACTCCCACTCCTGTTTATGTTTTACTATATCCAGCTCCTTCTCCCATGCTAGCATCACTTGTGTCTTTGGTTCAGAAGGGGGGGACTGGATAGATACATATAGCTTGGATATTGAACGTTTGAGTCTATGTGGGCAGACACTAGAGATTTCTAACGGGGTGGTTACCTTGCTAGGTGCATTTTTGAGGAATTCTTGGAGAGAAGATTGCAGTTGTAAATAAATGAACCATTGTAGCTTAAGGGGGGTGATCTTCTCTTGTAGCTGAGAGAAAGGTATCAGTGTGTTCTTTTCTATAATGTCAGCTACCCTGTAGAGACCTTTGTTTTCCCATTTTTCTAGATGTTTATGTGTATCTCCCTGCAATAGGTATCTAATTGGCATTAGCAATGAGTTTTTAGGGAAGATGTCCTCTCTTTTCCTAGTTGTTGACCAAACCTTAATGGTAAGGTTTCTTGTGTGTGAGTCTGAATGATAGCTATCAATCTTATTCTGTTGTGTGGCCCACAGAATGGAGTCCGGGTATGGTCTCCCCTCTAGTTCCGCTTCTAGTTTAATCCAAACAGCTTCTCCCTCTCTTTTCAGTATCATTGCATCTTGTGCTAATCTCGCTGCTCTATAGTAGTCCATTAGATTAGGTCCCCCGACCCCTCCTAGTGATCTATGTCTATGTATTAGGTGTCTAGAAATTCTTGCCATTTTAGTACCTCTTATGAAAGCTGAGAGATCTGTCTGTAGTCTTTCGATGTCTGCCTTGACAATCTTAATTGGTAGCGCTCTGAATAGGTATAGTACTCGGGGTAATATGGTCATTTTGACGGCAGCCAGTCTACCCATCCAAGAGAAGTTATATTTACGCCATTTTGCTATATCTTGTCTGATTTTTTGAAATAGAGGTAGGTAGTTGTGTTTATATAAGTGTTGTGTTTGTTGTGAAAGATAAATCCCTAAGTACTTAAGTGTGTGCTTAACCCAACGAAAATCAAAGTTTAGCTCCAGTAGCTTCCTAGTTTGGTGAGGGATAGCAATAGGGAGGACCTCACACTTGTCCGAATTAATTTTGTAACCTGAGATAGTCGAAAAGGATGTTAATACTGCATATAGGTTGGGTAAGGAGATGAGGGGTTTTGTGATGGTCAGTAGGATGTCGTCCGCGAATAGGGTCAATTTGTATTCTGATTGTGCTATCTTAACTCCTTCTATATCTGGATGTGCTCTAATACTTGCTGCCAAAGGTTCAATACAGAGCGCGAAAAGCAGGGGAGATAGGGGGCACCCCTGTCTCGTGCCATTAAGTATGGGGAATATAGCAGATCTGTATCCTCCCGCAGTCACCTGGGCTTGGGGTTGTGAGTAGATAGCTTGGATAGCTGTCATAAATGTGCCCTCAAAGCCCATTTTCAATAAAACCTTGGTCATATATTGCCAGTCAATCCTGTCGAACGCCTTCTCCGCATCCAGGGATAATAGCAGAGAAGGCGTCCTTTGTCTTTCTAGATGGTGAATAATATTAGTAATTCTACGTAGGTTATCTGGGGCTTCCCTATCCTTCACGAATCCCACCTGGTCTGGGTGGACCAAATTGGGGAGAATCTCCTTAAGGCGATTCGCTAGTATCTTAGTAAATAGTTTCAGATCCTGATTTATCAACGAGATTGGGCGGTAGTTTTTACATCTTTTGTGATCTCTATCGGGTTTGGGGATCACCACTATTTTGGCTAGGAGCAGCTCACTCGGGATAGAATTCCCTTCTAAAATATAGTTACAGACTTTGGTTAGGTGTGGTATTAGGGTGCCGCGAAACAATTTATAATATTCTCCCGTGAAACCATCGGGGCCTGCTGCTTTACCAGGCTTAAGGTCTTTTACTGCTTTCACTACTTCTAAGGCAGTTATTGGGGCATTTAGGGTATCCTTTTGCTCTTTAGTAAGGACTTTTAATGGGCAGTTTGCTAAGAATGTGTCAGTATGTTTATCTGTCCCCGTGTTATGTAAGACTTTTTTCCCATCATACAATTTGCTATAGAAGGTGGCGAATGTATCAACTATTTCTTGTGGGTTCGAGGTCAATGTTCCCTGATCCGTTTCTATCGTAGGAATGAATGTAGCTTTGCCTCTTTCCCTGATCTTGTGTGCCATAAATTTATCTGGTTTGTTGGCATAGATGAAATAATGTGCCTTCAATTTTTGAATTGCTCTTGCAGCTTGGGAATTTAAAATTTTTGCTAGCATGGTTTTCTTGGTTTGGAGGGTCTGCAATATTGTCTTCTTCCCTGTTAATTTATGTTGTCTTTCCAAAGTTTCTATCTCCTTTTGTAATTGTTCTAATAGATGACTATTTTGGTGATTTATTCTGGCTTTCTCTTGTATCAGTAGTCCCCTGATCACTGCCTTGTGTGCTGCCCATGTGTTTATAGGGTTGTTTGTGGTGTCTATATTTAATTCCCAGTACTCCACCAGCGACTGCAGAACCTTGTCAAATCTCTGCGGGTGTTTCATAAGAGTCGGATCAAAAGTCCATGATCTTTTTCTATTGCTATCTATCATCCCACTTAACTTTAATGATAGAATAGAGTGGTCTGACCAAACACATGAGTGAATAGTTGAGTTCTGCAGCAACGGGTGGAGCGCCTGACTAACAAAGATGTAATCCAATCTTGTATAGGTGTTATGAGCCGTGGAGAAAAAAGTGGTGTCATTTGTTGCTCCATATAGTGTGTGCCAAGAGTCCATCAGGGAGTGTGGTGTAAGAGAATCCTGTATTGATTTAACTAATCTATTGTGTCTGTGTTGTTTGTTGGATAAGGGAGTGTGTTTAGTTCCCACTAGTGGGGCCATAGAGATATTAAAATCCCCTGCTAGTATAATTTTAGTTTGGGACCATTGGGTTAAGAGATTGGAAACGTGTCTAAAGAAATCATGTTGGTTTTCGTTGGGAGCGTAAATGTTACATAATGTAACCTCAGTATCTAGCATCTTTCCTCTGACTATTAGGTATCGGCCCTCCGGGTCTGCCAAGATGCTTTCGAGGGTAAAGTTAACAGATGAGTGTATAAGGATTGAAACTCCTCTTTTTTTAGCAGCTGCAGTGGCGTGAAAGTGGGTGCAGAAATGTTTTGACCAGTATTTTGGGATATTGGTTTTGAGGAAGTGTGTTTCCTGAAGAAACAAGATATTGGCCTTTAGAGATGTATATTGGGATATGGCTACCTTCCTTTTGGTATCAGTGTTAAGCCCTCTAACATTATGTGAAACTATATGTATATTAGAAGACATTATGAGGTCCCCCATCCCCTATCTGCGCCCTGAGAGTGTCATGCGTGTCCACAATTACCTTCAGATATAAAGTCTTACTTGCAGTGATGTTTTGTTTCGGAGCTTGGGGTCCACAGGAGTGCGCCACGGAGGTGTCACTAGAAGGAGAAAAAACAACAAGGGTGAGAAACAAGTCCCATTATTGGGAGCAATAACTAAAACTTTATCCCTAACTTTGGGATAGAACATTTGAAATAAATAGCTGGTTAACTGTTGTGAGTTCCCTGTTTATTCCTCAGTTAGAGGGAAGGGCTGGGAGGGCCCATCTAGACATATCAGTTTTATCTTATTAATTAAAGAAAAGAGAGGGAAGTTATTACAAAACAATAGTTCTTGAACAATAACATTAACATAACACTAGTGGCTCAAGGGTCCTACAGCTGTGCACATCTTTTCTTTTAACCTTTTTTCTTTTTAAGAAAAAATGTCAAACATAAATGATACATAGCCTGTATTTTTGTCAGCTACTTCTGTCACTTAGGCATCCTGTTGCAGGAGATGCCCAAAAAGAGTTTTGCTGTCCCACTTTTAAGTGTTATGCTTCAAAGTTCTTTGTCTCATGAGGTTGAGAGTTGAGATCTTTGTCAAAGTTCTTTATCTCTGAGTTCCTTTGTCCTCCGTTTCTTGTATTTTGATGTGTGCCATTTAGATTGGTCCTCTGTCCGCGTAGATGGTGGTTTGGATATTAGGGTTGATTCTCTCTCAGGTAGTGAAGGTGTATCCAGGCCTAGCACCTCACATACTTCGGGGATATCTTCTGGTTCCTTAATAGTTATGACTTTAGTGTCTTTTGTTATGAGTAATGCAAAGGGGAAGCCCCATCTATATGGGATCTGCTTTTGTCTCAGCAAGGTGGTAAGTGGACGTAGGGCGCTTCGTCTCTGCAAGGTCCGAAGGCTTAGATCTTGATAGAACTGGATCACATTGCCTTGGAATTTAAAAGTGGGTTGTTTTCTAGCAGCCTGGAGAATCTTTTCTTTATCTGGGAAGAAGGTCATTTTGATTACGACATCTCTGGGAGGAAGGCCCATCTTCGGTTTAGCTTTCAATGCTCTATGAGCTCTTTCGACATGGAAGGTGTAGTCAGAGGGAGAATTTGTGATCTGAGTGAAAAGCTGTGTAAGGTAAGCCAAGAGTTCCCCTCCTGTTATTTCCTCTGGGACTCCTTTCAGTCTGAGATTGTTTCTTCTACTCCTGTTTTCCAGGTCATCTAGTTTATCCTGGAATTCTAGAAGTTGTTGTTGCTGTGATGAGACCGCTTGAGATATTTCATCTACATTCTCAACCATAGCATCTTTCTGGTCTTCGAGCGTGTCTATCCTATTTCCCATATCTGTGAGGTCTGATTTAATCTCTGTGAGACTGCTGGTGACCGAAGAATGGATGGAGTCGATTTTCTCCCAGAGTTTCTCAAAGTTGTCGGTGATGTCTTTTTTTGAAACTAAGGTCTGTAGGTCTGCCTTAGTTAGTGGGGTGTTATCCTCTAGTGGTTGTATGGATTCAAGATCCTCTTCCTCCTCTTCCTCCATGTCTTTATTGGATTTAGCTGGTTGTGATGATTTAAAGAAGGACGATACTGTAGAGGGTTTAGAGGCTTGTTTATCACCTTTTGTCACCCTTCTCGAAGACATTGTGTAATTGAGAGATGTGTACAATTCTGTTGTAATGGATGGTATATTCCCACCTATGGGAAGTCGTGTTTAGTATCTTGATTGACTGGACCTTTACTTGTGGCAATGTTGCAGTGTTATGGAGGACAAAAGGGTATTAACATCTCATAGAATCAGAGGATTACATTTCCTCCATGCCTTACTGTGCTAGATGGGCCCTCTCTTGTGAGGTTATCATACGGATTACATGTCCATGGTTAAAGCACAAACAACTAAGTAAAGTACCAACATGTAGCGCCCTTTATTTATAGGAATAGTATGAAAGATATGTAGAGGCTTCTAATCTAGTGTGGCCTTTCCTCCTGTTCCCTTCCTCCAGAGGGCCTTGCTTTCAGAGAAAGTCCTTCTCCCCGGGGTGGTTGTCCTCACAGGACGATCACGGGAAAAGGTATAGGGGGTATGACCTGCCACCTGTTTAGGATGGCAGGAAAGGGGTGGGGAGAAGGCACTGAGGGATTCTGTAGTCCAGGTGATGTTAGGCTGTATTGTAACCGGTATAGTGGTTGTGTGAGACTCCGTGGGTCTGCTTTAATCTGTGATGCTGCCTGTGTTGCGGTACTTTGTCCCTCTGGGTTCCAGAGTGCAGCTGTGTATAGGAGGAATCTAGTGTATTATTTGTATAGGATTTACTATGTTGGACTGTAGCACCAAGATCTCAACCCTGCTGGCAGAACTGAATAACAGCAGAGAAAATAATGCGTGGTCAGAGTAATCTCATGTGTAGAGCAGGGCTGTTTAGGGATGAAATGAGAGCAAAAAGTCTTGATATGGTTCCCAGTGAAAGATGGATGATGATAAGGCCTGAAATCGCTCCTCAGATAGCACTTAGTACATGTTTAAATGTGACCCCATAGATTATGATGTGAAAGGCTAAGGTGTGGGGAGACCGGTAGGGGCTAGCCAAACACCAACACCTTAGGTGGTATATTGCAAACTGCTATGGTATCGGATAGGCAGCAATTTCTGAGAGCAGCTTCTGATGCAGGGAAATAAGCCCGTGTAAAGTTAAGTAAGCTGGGCTGCCATAATGTGAAATGAAGTCCCTGCTCTTAATTTAATACAAGAGGCCTCTAATAAGGATTGTGTACAGTCTGCGTGGGGAGCACTTAAGATATAAAAATGGTTAGGTCTCACCCGTCTCCACGTGGCTGCCTGCAGCACTGATCTGGGCCTGTAGTTCTCTTAGGGTCAAGCCTGTCTTGCCAAGGGGATCCAACTTTGCTCCAGACGTCCACCTCAGAGCTCGCAGGGGGACAGACAGCTTCCTAGCGTTTGAGGGAGTTGGGTGCTGCTTCTTTGTTGTGAGGTGAGTTCGGCTCTGACACAGCTGCAGTTTCCAGAGCCTCCGGTCCGGTCTGTGTCTTCCAAGATGGCCGTGCTTCGCGCCAAATGGAGCTGGCGTGTGTGTTCGGATCTCTGATTTTTCTCTGTTACCTCTGACTGGGATATCGGCCAGCAC
This sequence comes from Bombina bombina, assembly GCF_027579735.1. Taxonomy (NCBI): domain Eukaryota; kingdom Metazoa; phylum Chordata; class Amphibia; order Anura; family Bombinatoridae; genus Bombina; species Bombina bombina. Next base: position 426,894,943 of record NC_069505.1, read on the forward strand.
CTTCCTCCTCTTACCTTCCCAATGTGCCCGGTCCCGTGGGAGTTAGTATCTTAAGCTCCGGTCTGCACCGGATTGCGGCTGGAGCGTTCGGGCAAGGAGAGTTGACGATTCTCGGTCTGGGTAGGCAGATCTCAACCCCGTAACCTCTCTCAGCTCAGGGGTCCGTGTGTAGGCCACTTAGCTCCGGAGCGGAGCCCCAGCCCTCCAGAGCCAGATGTAGAGCAGCGGCTAGATACACACAGTCCGGTGCGGTGAAGACCAGGGTTTTCGGTTTACTTTAAAAGCACTGTTTCTGTTACCCAGGCTAGCAAGGGGTGCCCAGATGGTTGATAGTTAGGATGTCTCGTATAAAACCGAGTTTAGGCAGCTAAAAAGAGTTTTAAAGTGGTTTTTGTTAGTAAAAGTGCCTGGAGCTCTTTACTAGTGCGTCTGATCAGATCAGCGGTTAACTCCGCCCCCCGTTCTATGTATTTTTAAATAGATATTCCTATATATCTGTATATATCTATACCTATATATAATCATGTACAGTATGCATATATATATATATATATATATATATATAGGTATAAATATATATTTGTGCAAACATCCATCAGATATATATTTAAATATCTCTTTAAGAATAAATAGAACATTGGATTATGAAATATACAATATTATTTTCTTATATATTTCGCTTTTAAATAACCATGATCGTGTTTGCGTGACTTGAGGGTGTTTAAACTTTTTTGGCTCCATTGAAGTCTATGGGGAATTTTGAGTTCTCAACTTCTCAAAGTCTATTTGTTACAGCGACTTTGCTAATGTGAGAGCTCAAACCTTTTACTTTTAACTAGTAATATAAGCGCGAATTGAAGAGCTAAAAAAAATAATTCTAGCTGTTTTAATGCTCAAAAGCAAGCATAAACTACGGCTCCACTTATAATCTAGCCCTTAGCCTTTACGTGAAGTCTTCAGTATCGCTAACCTGATGAGCGCAAATTTCGATTGCGCTCAAGCAGCTCCCGCACCACTTGTAATCTAGCCCATGAGCTTTCCTACATGTATACAACACAAAGGGAATATTTTTATAAGACCAAAGTACTAGCTAGTATGTTTGCATGATATTACAGAGCTGATCATTACATCAATCTGATTATAAGTGATTCGTTAACGCAGATAGAATACGTTTCCTGATACCATAATCTATAAAGAGGAACTTGCACAAATCCACACATGTTGGTTTACTTTAGAAAACTAGAAGCATTTTAAATAACTGTAGCTGTATCTTCTGAGACTTGTTCCTTCTACACCTTTTTGTTTTACCTTGTGCTTAACCCCTTGAGTGCTAATGACGGCTCAGAGCCGTCATTAGCACTCAACTACCTTTTTTGCAATCTGGGGGCCCCCACCCGCTCCTACGCCGGCGATCAGGCCTGCATAGTGATAGGGCTTCCCGTTACGTGCAGTGACATCATGCGCAATGACGTGATGATGTCACCGTGCAACTTTATTTCAAATTGTCAATACAAAGTATAGGGAAAGGGGGCATGCTGCTTAGAAACCTGTATCTCAGGGATCTAAGCAGCTACAGACCCCCAAGACCCACCGTTGGAAAGGTAATCACCTAACCTTTCTAACAGTGTAAGTCTTGGGGATCTGGGGGGAAGAATAAAAAAGTGAAAAAAAATGTTTTTTGAAAATAGTAAAAAACAAAAAAATATTAAATTCAGCTTAGCACTCAAAGGGAGTTAAAGGGACATGAAACCCATTTTTTCTTTTCTTTAATGATTCAGATAGCGAATACAATTTTAAACATCTTTCTAATTTACGCCTATTATTTAATTTGCTGCCTTCTCGTGTTGTCCTTTGCTGAAAGGTTTATCTAGGAAAGTTAAGGAGCAGCAAATAACCTAAGTTCTAGCTGCTGATTGGTGGCTGCATATATATATATACCGATTGTGATTGGCTTACCCATGTGTTCAGTTACAAACCAGTAGTGCATTGCTGTTCCTTCAACAAATGATACCAAGAGAATGAAACAAATTAGATAATAGAAGTAAATTAGAGAGTTGTTTAAAATTGTATTCTCTATCTGAATCATGAAAGAAAAAAATTGGGTTTCATGTCCCTTTAAGTGGTTTCTAATCACACTGCTATTACACAAGTGACATGACTTTGGTGCATGAACGCACATCATCTAGTCTATTTGGGTTAAGCACTGAGAGAAAACTGATAAAGTGCTTCACATTAAATGTGCTGTTTGTTTAGGCTGTTCTATTTTAATCTTTCATCAACATTATGTGCTAAAATAGGTTTACAACACCCTTTTCTAGGGACTGCTCATTATTAGTGACTGCATGGCCCTTGGGACCCAGCTGTACCACCCAGACACCAATCCTTCCTGGGGCCCCTGAGATAAGGCAGCAGCTGCAGGAGTAACCCCACTCCTGAAGGAAGGATCGGGTAGCAACCGGAGGCGGCGATATCCCTAGTAAAGCGAGACAGGATTTTATAGGCAGAAAGAGAGAGCAGCTGCTCACAGACTTAGGAGCCATGCCAAGGTATGGGGGGCAATGGCTGACCCATCCCAACATGACTGTGAGGTCAGGCGTAGGGTGAGCAGACAGCACTGTACACGATTCCAAACAACGACGCTGTATCTGTAACCGCACTCTCCAGCTCACTGTGCTGTGTGAGCGCAGATCAGGTGTCGTGGTGGGCTCATACACCAGAAATAGATTGTATGTTCTATAGAAAAATCACTGAATGCACACTTTATATCAGAAACTCAATGAATGTCTCTTTATGAATATAATAAATATATATATATATATATATATATATATACATACATACATATATATATAAATAAATACACACACACACTCATACACACACCTACATATATATATACTTCACACCTAGAGACAGGCTGGTTCTTTCTGTTTTTGATATATATATATATATATATATATATATATATATATATATATATATATATATATATACACACACACCCACACACATATATACAGAGAGTGCAGAATTATTAGGCAAGTTGTATTTTTGAGGATTAATTTTATTATTGAACAACAACCATGTTCTCAATGAACCCAAAAAACTCATTAATATCAAAGCTGAATATTTTTGGAAGTAGTTTTTAGTTTGTTTTTAGTTATAGCTATTTTAGGGGGATATCTGTGTGTGCAGGTGACTATTACTGTGCATAATTATTAGGCAACTTAACAAAAAACAAATATATACCCATTTCAATTATTTATTTTTACCAGTGAAACCAATATAACATCTCAACATTCACAAATATACATTTCTGACATTCAAAAACAAAACAAAAACAAATCAGTGACCAATATAGCCACCTTTCTTTGCAAGGACACTCAAAAGCCTGCCATCCATGGATTCTGTCAGTGTTTTGATCTGTTCACCATCAACATTGCGTGCAGCAGCAACCACAGCCTCCCAGACACTGTTCAGAGAGGTGTACTGTTTTCCCTCCTTGTAAATCTCACATTTGATGATGGACCACAGGTTCTCAATGGGGTTCAGATCAGGTGAACAAGGAGGCCATGTCATTAGATTTTCTTCTTTTATACCCTTTCTTGCCAGCCACGCTGTGGAGTACTTGGACGCGTGTGATGGAGCATTGTCCTGCATGAAAATCATGTTTTTCTTGAAGGATGCAGACTTCTTCCTGTACCACTGCTTGAAGAAGATGTCTTCCAGAAACTGGCAGTAGGACTGGGAGTTGAGCTTGACTTCATCCTCAACCCGAAAAGACCCCACAAGCTCATCTTTGATTATACCAGCCCAAACCAGTACTCCACCTCCACCTTGCTGGAGTCGGACTGGAGCTCTCTGCCCTTTACCAATCCAGCCACGGGCCCATCCATCTGGCCCATCAAGACTCACTCTCATTTCATCAGTCCATAAAACCTTAGAAAAATCAGTCTTGAGATATTTCTTGGCCCAGTCTTGACGTTTCAGCTTGTGTGTCTTGTTCAGTGGTGGTCTTCTTTCAGCCTTTCTTACCTTGGCCATGTCTCTGAGTATTGCACACCTTGTGCTTTTGGGCACTCCAGTGATGTTGCAGCTCTGAAATATGGCCAAACTGGTGGCAAGTGGCATCATGGCAGCTGCACGCTTGACTTTTCTCATTTCATGGGCAGTTATTTTGCGCCTTGGTTTTTCCACACGCTTCTTTCGACCCTGTTGACTATTTTGAATGAAACGATTGATTGTTCGATGATCACGCTTCAGAAGCTTTGCAATTTTAAGAGTGCTGCATCCCTCTGCAAGATATCTCACTATTTTTGACTTTTCTGAGCCTGTCAAGTCCTTCTTTTGACCCATTTTGCCAAAGGAAAGGAAGTTGCCTAATAATTATGCACACCTGATATAGGGTGTTGATGTCATTAGACCACACCCCTTCTCATTACAGAGATGCACATCACCTAATATGCTTAATTGGTAGTAGGCTTTCGAGCCTATACAGCTTGGAGTAAGACAACATGCATAAAGAGGATGATGTGGTCAAAATACTCATTTGCCTAATAATTCTGCACTCCCTGTATATATATATATATATATATATATATATATACTCAGACACACCTACATATACAGTATATATATATATATATATATATATATATATATATATATATATATATATGGTATTAGAAGAGAAAAGGATAATTCAGCGCTAGGTGCCCCCCCCGAGAGGAATATAGTTAGTGATGTAATAGGATGAACTGGCTGCCCCTATACCTGAAATAAGGGCAATTGCAGGGTCCCCACCCTGCACTGTCCTATTTCAAATGCTAGAGAGAACTATTGTTAGAAAGAGTGGTATTAGGGCGCACTGTTCATGAAATTAGTAGCCAATATATTATTAATAGTGGTATTATAGTAATAGGTATAGAGTAAAGATTAAAATGTTGTTTAAAATAGATTGTTCTATATAATATATCTAGTAGGAGTATTTATACCAGCGGCGTATGAAACAGTTGTGTCAGAACATATTTGCAAGTTTTGTATTTGAGTAGGATGGTGTACCAATCAGATCAATTAGATATCTTGAAAGGAAAAATAGTTTCCCTTTTTATTACAGATAAAGGTACTAGAAATTCACTTAATATGATGTTATAGAATACACAAAGTTCACAGGTTTTCGTAGTCCCAAAGTTCAAGTAGATAATGTAGAATAAACAATGTAGAAAAAATAGTAGTTTTATATCTGATCCTTATGCTGTAAATAATTGCCCACTTACTAGATGTGACCTCAATCCTATGAGGTAAGTGGGAAGCGTCTTTAATGAATCTAGTTGTCCCCCAGCAATCTGGAAACGCTGCTTCTCTGCCTCTTTGGTGTTGTTAGAAACACTGCTTTTCTGCTTCCTTAGTATGGTAGAGATTTCTTTCTCCCTCCTTTTGAATTTGCTTAGTTTTTCCCTCAGCTCCCAGTGATCCGTAATGTGGAATATATAGATAAGGGAACAAAAGGTATGGAAAGGATAGTGCAACACTGTTGTACAAGTTTAAAACATATATTTATTTCATATGTAAAATATGCTCACATTCTATCACCTCAATCCAATATGAGGTATCAGTTAGGCGTAGTGTTGCATTATGACAGGTACAGAATTCCAAGGTGAATCATCAGAAGTGCAGAAAACCGGCATACAAGCAGTTTGTGAAATACAGTTCAATATATTTTGTTCAAATCTCTCCTTACGCGTTTCAAAGGTATAAAATAATGGGTTACCTTCTTCTTCGCCTAACTGATACCTCATATTGGATTGAGGTGATAGAATGTGAGCATATTTTACATATGAAACATCATATTAAGTGAATTTCTAGTACCTTTATCTGTAATAGAAAGGGAAACTATTTTTCCTTTCAAGATATCTAATTGATCTGATTGGTACACCATCCTACTCAAATACATAACTTGCAAATATGTTCTGACACAACTGTTTCATACGCCGCTGGTATAAATACTCCTACTAGATATATTATATAGAACAATCTATTTTAAACAACATTTTAATCTTTACTCTATACCTATTACTATAATACCACTATTAATAATATATTGGCTACTAATTTCATGAACAGTGCGCCCTAATACCACTCTTTCTAACAATATATATATATATATATATATATATATAGGTGTGTGTGAATATGGATGTATTAATTTTACATAAGAGCAATATAATAGTGTAAAACTTAGAGACATAATGCAGTTACTGTTATACAATTTTGAATCATTTGACATTTAAGTGATATTGCACTGGTGTGTACTCACTTCTGTTGTATACTGTATACACACACACACACCTACATATTAGACATGTGCATGGCGAAAAAATTTGGTTCGGTTCGGACCGATTCGGATGTTTTCGAATTTCGGTTCGGATCGATTCGAATTCGGAAAACTTTGAATCGATTTGTTTCGGATTAGTTTCGGATTCATTCGGATTCAAATAAATTCAGCTGGATTCGGTTCGGTTCAGAAATTCGGAATTTTGGTTTGTGTTAGGTGGGATATACTGTGTATTAGACTAGTATTATGTACTGTATATTAGGTGTAACCCATAGCAGAATGATATAACCTAATATACTGTACAATACTAGTGTAATCCATGGCCATCCGAATCTACCCAATAAATCCGAACTAATTCAGATTTATTCAGTAGATTCGGCACTATTTCAATTCGGAAATTCAAATCAATCCAAATCTCCGAATTTAAGAGAATCGGCCGAATTTCCGAATCGATCCGAAACGAATCGCACATGTCTACATATATATATATATATATATATATATATATATACAGTATATACATATATATATATATATATATATATATATCTATAAAGTCTGCGTAAAAGCAGACTTGAAGTAAAAAAGTGTGTCATTGTGAACCTCATTTGCATATCATACCCAGAATCCTTTGCGGCATTGGAAAACATAAATTATGCTTACCTGATAATTTCATTTCCATCGTTACGAGGAGAGTCCATGGCTTCATTCATTACTTGTGGGAATTAAGAACCTGGCCACCAGGAGGAGGCAAAGACACCCCAGCCAAAGGCGTAAAATCCTTTCCGACTTCCCGCATATCCTAGTCATTCTGCAGAGGGAACAAGGAACAGTAGGAGAAATATCAGGGTATAAATGGTGCCAGAAGGAAAAGAAGAAATTTCGGTCCGCCCAGCGGAGAACCAGGCCGGAGCCGTGGACTCTCCTCGTAACTATGGAAATAAAATTATCAGGTAAGCATAATTTATGTTTTCCATCTAATATGAGGAGAGTCCACGGCTTCATTCATTACTTGTGGGAAACAAATACCCAAATTATCCTCCATGGGGATAGTAGTGCACCATGTGGAAATAGCACTATCAACCTTGGGTATGGTTTCCCATAATTCCACGTTCTGTTCTGGAATCAAGTACATCCTCTTAAAGGGACAGTAAACTTCTAAAACATTGTGCAGCATTATATAACATTATTTTATCAAGAGGTGGCAAAAACAAAAGCATTGCGAGATATTTTATATAAAACTTGGATGTAGCAGCCATCCGCTCCAAGATCTTCTGAGCAGGTCTTGGATTTTAAAAGCGCTTTGTAGACGCACTGTCTAATAACAGCGCTCCCGATCGCACCATTGAAATGAATGTAGCTCGCTCCCGCTACCAAACAAGAGCGGGAGCAAGCTACATTCATTTCAATAGCATGAAGCGCTTTTAAAACCTGCTCAGAAGATCCTGGAGCGGAGAGCAGCTAAATCTATGTTTGATCAAAAGAAGCAGCAAATGGAAAACCAGTTTTTTTTCCCATTCCTTGGCTTTATAGTAAGAAACCAAATCTGGAACCTTAAATACCTTTGGAGTCTTTAGTGGAGCTTTGAAAACTAAGAGGGCGGAGCTACCACCAAGAAAGCTACCGGTACCTCAGAGAGGCCAAATTCCACAAAAAGTGTATTTTAATAAAGTTTACAAAAACAAAGTAATAACATACCGCAAAAACATTCTATGGGTGCTTCAGAGCCAAACCACATGTTGACTGAGGGATTACAGCAATCAGCAGTTTTCTTAAAGGGCAATACCACTATTTTTGTAAAATCTAAATGTAGGGTCCAAAGCCTGCCAAAGGGTGCAAAAAGGGTGTTCTCCTACTTGAGGTAGGGCCATCATATACCTGAAATCAGGAAAAATTGTGTCAGAAGGAGAGTAGGCAAAGTTCCCTGGCTATGCTGTATCTGTGTGAGAGTACCTTCTATTAGCCTGTGGGCTGTGTCTGAGCTGTGGTAAGTGACTTACCCGAAGTAGCACCCCTCCACCGGCTTACCAGGCACCAAACTGCAGCAGTATCAAGTAGAGAGCCCATCCAGTGCTTGTACAAGTACATCAGAGAATTTTAGAGGAAATACCATTATCCCATAGGGGGAGGCTAAGGGACATCTCCACCACGCCTGAGGGTAGTTATGACTGAAATCCTAGACCAAAGGTTTTCAAAGTCTGAGGCGGGCCTCTAGAGCATATAAGGTGAGGCGCAGGAGCAGTGACACTTTGCTCTATTGAATGGAAACCACAAGCAACAACTGACTTTGGCAAAACATAAAACATTTTTTAAAAACCAAAAATGACACTCTCCATATCATGGTGGAATAAGACAAAAGGTGGGATTTAGGTGGTAGAAAGGCACTGAGGTTGAAATCGCGCAGAAACTGAATTGAGTTTGTTGTTTTGATCTGTAAGTTGCATGTAACACAGGGGTAACAAAGTGCAAATTAGAAAACACTTGAGAGCTGTGTGTGAACCTTGGATCAGATGTAAATTCTTCAAATTAAAACTAAACATAGATATTACAATTTTCTTTAAAGAGAAAAATAAAATAGCATCTATTATGGGGGGTGAGGTCTTGTAAATGTCATCAAAGGGGAGGCCCACCTCCTTAGACTTTGAAACCTGCTGCCCTAGGGAGATACTGTGCACATAACAGGGTATCCCTATGTTCCTGTATCATTCAGCATGCTAAAATAGCTTCTATCTTCTTTGAGAATGATATGTCCCAGGGATAAAGGGTCTCACTTTGATCTGAGCTACCAAACATTGATCCATAAGCAAGTAGCTGGTACACCTCTATTCTCGTCCTTCTCCTGGGAGGCCAAGAAAAAAACTGAGGCGAGATGGGAGGTGAGAGGGCTTAAAGCTCTTGTGTGGGTTCTTGGCCTCCTCCTAGTGGTGGGAATTATATCCCACATGTTGTGGAGCCCTATGGACTATCATCATCAAATGAAAGAAAACAGAATTTTAAACATACGACACAGAAAGGGTTAAAACACACATCATTAACTGTGCTAGTTAGGAGACTTCAATCTGCAAAGACAGAAGGCTGCTTTTTTTTTCTTTTCTATTGGTTGCCTAAAGGGACATGATACCCAAATGCTGAAGCACTTGAAAGTGATGCAGCATATCTGTAAAAAAAAGCTGACTAGAAAATGTCACCTGAACATCTCTATGTAAAAGAAAGTATATTGTCCCCATTGTAAAAGAACTTTAAGCAGCCAATCAGGATGCTAGTGCTGGGATTTGCAAGGGAGCGAGCATCAGGCATGTTATTTAGCTCCTCAGTTTAAGGACGTTTACTATGAAACCTTGCTAGATCAAAGAGTGACATCAGCACTGATGAAGCTGATTGGCTGTTTTATTTCATCTTGCATCTGACACTAGCTTAAGTATAACTGTTCACGGACCACTTACTATTGTGGTCGAAATACATTTTAAGGTAAAAGGGTAGATCATATCCGCCGACATCGCTAAATGCTAATGCGTACACTGTTGGCATTTAACAATACACAAGCATTTCTAGCGAAATGCTTGTGCAATGCCTCCCCCTGCATATTCGTGGGCCTATCGTCCGCTAGCAGGAGGTGTCAATCATCCCAATCGTATCCGATCGGGATGATTGCTGTCCGCCACCTCAGAGGTGGCGGATGAGTTAAGCAACAGTGGTCTTATGACTTTGGGGGTAGATTGCAGCATCCGCTGCTTGATAAATTTACCCCAAAATATCTTCCTTTTTTACCTAAAGATGTTCAGGTGATATTTTCTTGTCATCTTTTTAGTTATCCAGAAACAAAAAGAACCAGAAAACCTCCAAGCATGATGTGAATATTTTATTTTATGCTGCATCAATTTGAAGTCATTTAGCATCTGGGTATTATGTCCCTCTATGGGCCGTATTTACCAAGCAGCGGATGCTGCTGGATCCGCATGAAACTTAAGTTAAGAAGCAGCGGTCCTAAGACCCCTCTCCTTAAATGTGTCGGACTGCAATCATCCCGGGCTGATATGATTGGGATGATTCATTGACACCCCCTCCGATGATTGACACCCCCTCCGATGATTGACACCCCCTCTGATGATTGATACCCCCTCCGATGATTGACACCCCCTCCGATGATTGACACCCCCTCTGATGATTGACACCCCCTCTGATGATTGATACCCCCTCCGATGATTGACACCCCCTCCGATGATTGACACCCCCTCTGATGATTGACACCCCCTCCGATGATTGACACCCCCTCTGAATGTGCAGGGGGTGGCATTGCACAAGCATTTCTTGCATATGCTGTTGGCATTTAGAGATGCCGGGCAGACATGATTCGCTCGCTACAGTTAATCATGTCCACCCGGCAAATGTTAAATGGATTCCATGTCGGTCTTCGAAAAAATATAGAAAACTCCTGTAACTTATAAGTGTTTGTTAATACCGTAACGTATTATGTGTTATTCATACTTCAGCAAAGCATTGCTGTAATAAATATTGTACATTCATTATGTTGCCTGGTCCAGATCTGCACTGTCACAGAGCTAGCAATCTACTGGGGTTGCTCTCCTGTAACCAGGTGACTGAGTTCATGTGCTAGTGATTGGAAAAGGTTACAGGGAAATTCTCTATGATGGAACCAGAACAAATTTCCACTAATTAAGAATGAAAACAAAAGCTCTCCCCGAGAGGGTAGATTTGGGTGTGGAAGCTGCTGAGAGCCGGGGGAAAAGGAGGAGGAATCCATGTGCGATGGAAACATTGACGGGGAATTGTGTTCTGACTCGGAGCAGCGTGTTGCTCTCACATATCTGTGTGCAGTGCTTTGGAGATGGTTGAATACACCAATGTGTGTTAAGAGGATTTAATACTATACACAATATTAACTGCAGAGGTTTTTTAAGATGTGTATTATAACTGTTTTGGGGGTGTTTGTAAAAAATACACACCTGTGTACAAAGTTATCCAATGTGCAGGTGAGAGTATGTATTATATACGGTATTCTGGTGTATTGTAACCCATTAGAAGAGCGGTGCAAGTTTGTTCTCATGGGATAATTCTGAAGCGGGTCCAATCCATTCAAAAATCTAGCATTAAAGGGACATTAAATTCAAAATGTAATCCCTATTTTAACTATGCATAGCCCAATACTTTACAATGCACATTAATTCTTGTCCTACCCTCTTTTACGGTAATTTAACTCTAAAATGTGTGGTTCTTTCAGTACCCCCAGAGAGACCCTTACCCCTGAGGCTTGAGAGCTGCAGGTCATGGTGTAGTGTGTCACAGCCAATATGCAATAGGAGCAGTAAACTCAAAGGGGGAGATTTAATAAGCGGCAGATTCTGCTTTCTCCGCCCAAAGTTTACGGCTTGCCGGAAACATAAGTTAAGAAGCAATGGTCGACATGTAATAAATTGACCCCAAAGTGTAATTCTTTATAAAATGATTGTACTTTCATAATTTATTTTGCCTATTTTCCCTGTAATTTACCCCAGCATATGATTTTTTTTACTGATTCCAGAGAGACAAGGTGCAGTCGGGGGACTTCAGATCTTAAACCTTGCCAAATACTTCACAGTGATAACATGATCATTGCGGGATCTCATTTATTTATTTCCCTAAATGCAAAGGCAAGGAGATAAAATGGACAATATTCAAAGATTTTTATTAGGGGTTTGTTCCTGTATTGCACAACAATGCAAATGTCACTCACAAAATGACAATTTGAAATGCTTTTAATAACATTTATTGTGTATGCAAGGCTCAGTGTTTACTTGCTGATACATATCTGTCCCTTACACAGTCCGGACTGTGCCCGGCCCTTTTAACAGAAAGCAACAGGAGAATTCAGTGAGTGTTGGATTGAATTAACGCTTCTGACAGATTGGTGAATGTTTTGCAGAGTGTTAAGGCATCACCAATTACTGCAGCATTTTCTGTACAGCAACCTAAAGATTTCTCTACCATAAAGATTTCCCTGAGGTTACTCTGCATAGACACATCATATGGCTTTAAGCCAGCAGCCCTTGTCACTTAAAGGGCAGGAAAGTCACAAATTACCATTTCATGCAAAGACAAAGTAGCAATTTTTTAACAACTTTCTAATCTATTTCTATTATCCTTAGCTCACCTCCCTGCTTTTCAACAAAAGATATTGAGAGAATGAAGACAATTTGATCATAGAAGTACATTGAAAACTTTTTACAAATGGTATATTCTGTCTGAATCACAACAGAACATTTTGGGGGTTCATACCCCTTTAATACAGACTTGGGGGGCCATTTATTAAGCAGCAGATGCTGCTTTGGAGCCCCATCGTTTCAGATCTGCCTGAAACGGACGATAAGAAGCAGCGTTTATAAGACCGCTGCTCCTTAACTTCTCCGCCACCTAAAATCATAAAATCATACTATAGGGATGATTGATGACCCCTGCTAGCGGCATTGCACAGGGGGCAGCATTGCACAAGCATTTCACTAGAAATGCTTGTGCAATGTTTAATGCCGACAGCGTATGCTGTGGGCATTTAGCGAGGTCGAGCAGACATGATTGGCTGCAGCTTGACCTTTGTTAAATCTACTCCTTGTTGGGAACTGTCCAATAAATTTTGCTGCTAGGAAAAAAGGTTCTGCTCGTCCGTTAGTAAATGTAGGTTACAGTGAGCCGAGATATAATTACGTTACCCACAGATCAACTAATGAGAGAAGTCATTTCAGCTCTACTCCCTCCCCACCATCCCATCATTTAGCTTATAATGGAAGTGAATAATTGTCCGTGGTCAGTCATGCTCAGTACCAGCACGAGGAGCAAGATTATGGCCTAGCCCACAGCTGTCACTGTTACAGACTAAATGATATATTAATACAATAGATCGCAAGCCCAGATGGCCTCTCGTTTGTTGCTAGAAATAGCCTGTGCAGTGGAAATAATAAAAAGCTGCAAATTCGAGCTGTAGGAAGACAGCTTGCAGTGTCTTCGGAAGTAACTGCGCAATGATAGTCAGCGGAAACGTGTGTCCTAAGCACGCGGTCCTTACTGTGATAAAAATAACTTGCTTTCTGGAAAACCAAACTAAAAAGCGGAAGTACAGAAAAAAGGGAACCTTTAGCAGCAAGTTATCTCTAGAGTTTATATGATGATATGTAGTGATATCCAGTACAGACAAACTTTATTAAACTGACAAGTTAACCTCTTGACTGCCAGAAGAAGTGTATTGTGGGTCAGTAATACATTATGCTGGGATTCCTATAATAAATACAATTTTGTGTGGCATGAGAGGGGGCGAGTGCATCTAAAAGTTGCAGTTTTGAGAAACAGAATAGGAATGAATAGAACATTCCTAATAAGCTATGGCTGTATAGAGAGTATTAGCGTCTGTGGGACAGGTGTGACGGCCAAAGCTTTCTGCAACCCAAGGAATCACTAACCATCGCGTGCTGGGATATAAGCCGCAGTTAATGGCAATATGTTGGGGGGGGAAGCGATCCTGGCATGCAAGAATATACTGTAGCTGGTTTTCATATACAACATAATGGTGAATAATTTGAAAATCACTAAAGCTAATTAATTCATCCCTCCTTCTATACACCCATATTATGATCTACGTTGAAGTTGTGATCATTAAGAAATATTCCTATTAAATGATGTGATTTTTATCTGAAAGTGTTACACACAGCGATGAGATACTTTAAAACTTCATTCAGATAACAGCTTACATACATTTTGCAGGTCATTTTTTTGCAGTTATCTAGTAGTTATTGCAGCAATGTAGAGGAAGGAATCATATTTCAAAGAGAAATGCTAAGAACCATAGAAGTTAACGCATAAGGGAGTGAGCTGTATACAGTTTCTATCAGGCATATTCAGAAGTATGTTTGAAAGACAGGAAGGCTTATTGTTCGTGAAAAATAAAACATATTAATCTAATGTTTTAAAATGAAATATGGGGACGGCCTTCCTTATCCATCCCAAGATAAAGAGTATGGGGTAGATTTATTAATAGTTGAGCAGACATGATTCGCTAGCTCGACCTCACTAAATGCCGACTGCATATACTGTCGGCATTTAACATTGCACAAGCATATCTGGCGGCCGTATTGTAGGGGCTGTCAATCATCCTGATGGGATCGGGAGGATTTCGGTGGCGGACAAGTTAAGGAGCAGCGATCTTATGACTACTTCTTAACTTCCGATGGGGACCCAAAACAGCATCTGCTGCTTAATAAATGTAGCCCTCTATCTTATATAGGCATAGATTACAAGTGGAGCGCTATTGATAGTGCAGGGGGTGCTATCAATGTCACTGGACTGTGCTAAGATTAGCAAATTGATATTACAAGACCATGGTAAAACTGAATAACCAGAGGCAATTTAGTGCGGCTGATATCTCAGTCTATACTTTCAATGGATATCATCACAGTTCTAAACATTGCTCATATTACAAATTGAAAGTTATGTGTTGTGCTCGATACCCCAGGTCTCAAGTCCTGCTTTTTAGCACTATGTGTTGTGCTCGACACCCCAGGTCTCAAGTCCCGCTTATTAGCAATATGTGTTGTGCCTGACACCCCCAGGTCTCAAGTCCCGTTTTTTAGCACTATGTGTTGTGCCCGACACCCCCAGCAATCAAGTTCCGCTTTTTAGCACTATGTGTTGCGCTCGACACCCCAGGTCTCAAGTCCTGCTTTTTAGCACTATGTGTTGTGCTCGACACCCCAGGTCTCAAGTCCCGCTTTTTAGCAATATGTGTTGTGCCCGACACCCCCAGGTCTCAAGTCCCGTTTTTTAGCACTATGTGTTGTGCTCGACACCCCAGGTCTCAAGTCCCGCTTTTTAGCACTATGTGTTGTGCCCAACACCCCAGGTCTCAAGTCCTGCTTTTTAGCACTATGTGTTGTGCTCGACACCCCAGGTCTCAAGTCCTGCTTTTTAGCACTATGTGTTGCGCCCAAAACACCCCAGGTCTCAAGTCCTGCTTTTTAGCACTATGTGTTGTGCCCTACACCCCAGGTCTCAAGTCCCACTTTTTAGCACTATGTGTTGTCCCCGACACCCCCAGATCTCAAGTCCTGTTTTTTAGCACTATGTGTTGTGCTCGACAACCCAGGTCTCAAGTCTCGCTTTTTAGCACTATGTGTTGTGCTCGACACCCCAGGTCTCAAGTCCCGTTTTTAAGCACTATGTGTTGTGCTTGACACCCCAGGTTTTAAGTCCTGCTTTTTAGCACTATGTGTTGTGCCCGACACCCCCAGCAATCAAGTCCCGCTTTTTAGCACTATGTGTTGTGCTTGACACCCCCAGGTCTCTCAAGTCCTGCTTTTAAGCACTATGTGTTGTGCTCAACACCCCAGGTCTCAAGTCCTGCTTTTTAGCACTATGTGATGTGCCCAATACCCCAGGTCTCAAGTCCTGCTTTTTAGCACTATGTGTTGTGCCCGACACCCCAGGTCTCAAGTCCCGCTTTTTAGCACTATGTGTTGTGCCCGACGTCGCCAGGTCTCAAGTCCTGCTTTTTAGCACTATGTGTTGTGCCCGACACCCCAGGTCTCATGTCCCGCTTTTTAGCACTATGTGTTGTGCCCGACACCCTCAGGTCTCAAGTCTTATGACTACTTCTTAACTTCCGATGGGGACCCAAAACAGCATCTGCTGCTTAATAAATGTAGCCCTCTATCTTATATAGGCATAGATTACAAGTGGAGCGCTATTGATAGTGCAGGGGGTGCTATCAATGTCACTGGACTGTGCTAAGATTAGCAAATTGATATTACAAGACCATGGTAAAACTGAATAACCAGAGGCAATTTAGTGCGGCTGATATCTCAGTCTATACTTTCAATGGATATCATCACAGTTCTAAACATTGCTCATATTACAAATTGAAAGTTATGTGTTGTGCTCGATACCCCAGGTCTCAAGTCCTGCTTTTTAGCACTATGTGTTGTGCTCGACACCCCAGGTCTCAAGTCCCGCTTATTAGCAATATGTGTTGTGCCTGACACCCCCAGGTCTCAAGTCCCGTTTTTTAGCACTATGTGTTGTGCCCGACACCCCCAGCAATCAAGTTCCGCTTTTTAGCACTATGTGTTGCGCTCGACACCCCAGGTCTCAAGTCCTGCTTTTTAGCACTATGTGTTGTGCTCGACACCCCAGGTCTCAAGTCCCGCTTTTTAGCAATATGTGTTGTGCCCGACACCCCTAGGTCTCAAGTCCCGTTTTTTAGCACTATGTGTTGTGCTCGACACCCCAGGTCTCAAGTCCCGCTTTTTAGCACTATGTGTTGTGCCCAACACCCCAGGTCTCAAGTCCTGCTTTTTAGCACTATGTGTTGTGCTCGACACCCCAGGTCTCAAGTCCTGCTTTTTAGCACTATGTGTTGTCCCCGACACCCCCAGGTCTCAAGTCCTGTTTTTTAGCACTATGTGTTGTGCTCGACACCCCAGGTCTCAAGTCCTGCTTTTTAGCACTATGTGTTGTGCCCTACACCCCAGGTCTCAAGTCCCACTTTTTAGCACTATGTGTTGTCCCCGACACCCCCAGGTCTCAAGTCCTGTTTTTTAGCACTATGTGTTGTGCTCGACACCCCAGGTCTCAAGTCTCGCTTTTTAGCACTATGTGTTGTGCTCAACACCCCAGGTCTCAAGTCCCGTTTTTAAGCACTATGTGTTGTGCTTGACACCCCAGGTTTTAAGTCCTGCTTTTTAGCACTATGTGTTGTGCCCGACACCCCCAGCAATCAAGTCCCGCTTTTTAGCACTATGTGTTGTGCTTGACACCCCCAGGTCTCTCAAGTCCTGCTTTTAAGCACTATGTGTTGTGCTCAACACCCCAGGTCTCAAGTCCTGCTTTTTAGCACTATGTGATGTGCCCAATACCCCAGGTCTCAAGTCCTGCTTTTTAGCACTATGTGTTGTGCCCGACACCCCAGGTCTCAAGTCCCGCTTTTTAGCACTATGTGTTGTGCCCGACGTCGCCAGGTCTCAAGTCCTGCTTTTTAGCACTATGTGTTGTGCCCGACACCCCAGGTCTCATGTCCCGCTTTTTAGCACTATGTGTTGTGCCCGACACCCTCAGGTCTCAAGTCCTGCTTTTTAGCACTATGTGTTGTGCTCGACACCCCCAGGTCTCAAGTCCTGTTTTTTAGCACTATGTGTTGTGCTTGACACCCCAGGTCTCAAGTCCCGCTTTTTAGCACTATGTGATGTGCTCGACACCCCAGGTCTCAAGTCCCGCTTTTTAGCACTATGTGTTGTGCCCGACACCCCAGGTCTCAAGTCCCACTTTTTAGCACTTTGTGTTGTGCTCAACACCCCAGGTCTCAAGTCCTGCTTTTTAGCACTATGTGTTGTGCCCAACACCCCCAGGTCTCAAGCCCCGCTTTTTAGCACTATGTGTTGTGCTCGACACCCCAGGTCTCAAATCCCGCTTTTTAGCACTATGTGTTGTGCCCAACATCCCAGGTCTCAAGTCCCGCTTTTTAGCACTATGTGTTGTGCTCGACACCCCAGGTCTCAAGTCCCGCTTTATAGCACTATGTGTTGTGCCCAACACCCCAGGTCTCAAGTCCCGCTTTTTAGCACTATGTGTTGTGCCCGACACCCCAGGTCTCAAGTCCCGCTTTTTAGCACTATGTGTTGTGCCCGACACCCCAGGTCTCAAGTCCCGCCTTTTAGCACTATGTGTTGTGCCCGACACCCAAGGTCTCAAGTCCCGCTTTTTAGCACTGTGTTGTGCCCCACACCACCAGCTCTCAAGTCCAGCTTTTTAGCACTATGTGTTGTGCCCGACACCCCCTTCTCTCAAGCCACGCTTTTTAGCACTATGTATTGTGCTCGACACCCCTGGTCTCAAGTCCCGCTTTTTAGCACTATGTGTTGCACGCCACTTGTAATCTTGGCCAACATCAGATGTCATGACTATGATATGGTAAATTTGAAGAGAAAGGTGATTGTAGCTTTGATGAGATAGGAGAAAGTCTATTAATACAGTTCAGGGGTAAATCGTTTCTCAGGAAATCAGAAGAGCTCAGTTTTGATATCAAACCTCCAACCTCATTGCATCTTGGTTTAAATGCTTCTATTATAAGGTGTTGGACGAGTTAATGAGCAGCAGTCTTATGACCACTGCTTCTTAAATACTGTTGCATCCGCTGCTTGATAAATGTAGCCCTTGAAGTACAGCTGTCCAGAAGTGTTATTTTGCCGCACCAAAGGGGACTGTTGTGGTGAAACACAATGCTTGGAAGAAAAAGCATGAGATATTGTATATCTAATTTGCATATCTTTCCCACAGTTCCCTGGTGCAATGTATACAGAGTATTTCTGGGTATAAGCAACTGGGGATACTTGCCTAGATTTGCTAATTTTCTATACAATAAGTATATGGCACTTTTATGGACTGGAGGATTTTCATGCTTTTATCTCAACCATAACTCAAATGAGTATATATAATTAAATATAAAATTTTCTTCTAAGTGAAAAACAAAGGTATTTAAACTATTCTTAACCCACCTTCAGCTGTAGCGCAGTATTCCTAGCACTACTTTGGGTTAGCGCACAAACAAAATCCAGAAAAGGCTTTAGTAGTACACCTCATAGAAGTCTATAGGGAAAGACAGCACAGCCGCGCTTTCTGACCTCCAGATATTACCATGCCTGGGTCTTTTACTCAGGCCCTAACATTTTACTTTCAACAATCGGATTACTGTTCATTTAACTTGTGCACAGTTAATTGTCAGTAGCGCTGTTTTTGTGCTCCACTTGTAATATAGGCCTTTGTCTTTTAGATCATGCATGGTAGTTTCTAATTTATTCATTTTCTTCTGTAAATAGGACATTTGGTAATAAATGAACCTAAAAAATAAAATAAATAAAACCAGACCAGGAAAATGCAGAGGAATAAAATAAACACTGGAACAAATACATTGAGGGCCAGATTATAAGTGGAACGCTAAATATCGCTTTTCGTTAAAGCGATATTAGTGCTCCACTGAGTAATAGCAGCGCATGCTAATGTGCTCAGGTATTACAAGTTGACAGCAATACACGGCACAGAACAAAGTGCAGTAAAGGGGGAAAATCGCGCAGCAATGGGCAGCAAATGTAAATATATACATGTATATGATTATATACATATATATTTGTATACTTGTAATGGCTGGTTATTTATCGGGTGTCCGCAAACAGGCAAATTTGCCCGTTTGCGGGCACACAATAAATTAGCGCTCCACTTGTAGTCTAGCCCTGAATATGATGACTGTGGAAGTGCATTACATATTAAGGAATTATACAGGAAATATAATTATTTGTATTTTACTGAAAATATGAAGCATAAAACAAGAAGAAAATTGAATTTCTTAGTAAACTAAGGGTTAAAAGTGTTTATCAGCCCCAGACATTAATGTGAAATGGTACTTCATAATACTGTCATACTCTTGTGATCAATCACCTGAAAAACGTTGAAAATAAACATTGGGTAAGCAATGTGCGAAAAGACACAGAATGAGTCATAAAGCTTAAACATGAGACAGCCAAATAGAAGAGAAAAAAACACACAAGAGAAAAATGGGAAAGGTGAGACAGGGATGCAGGGGAACAAACATAAGAGCGTAAACAAGGTTTAGATCTGTTCATAACATCCAGGGTACAGGTATTGTCAGAACCAATAGCTCATAATTGATTCTTTAAGAAACCGACCTATAGTTAACATAGGACAGTGCTGTTTCAGATTATCATAACCCAGTTTCTTGATAGTTAAAGGGACAGTGTACACCAGAATTTCTATATTTTTAACATATAGATAATCCCATTATTACCCTTTCCCCAGTTTTGCATAACCAACACTGTTATATTAATATGCTTTTTACTCCTGTGATTACCTTGTATCTAAGCATCTTGTAGCCAATTAGTGCAGTGTCTGCCACAAGCCATGGGTGTGATCACAAAAGAGGTCTCTGGAGGCTGTCGCAGATCTGCCGGAGCAGGCACATGATTGGGGGGAGGAAGAGGGTGTGTGTCTTATAATTAGAAGAGGCAGAGTAGGGAGGTATTAAGTAAGGGGGCTGAGCGGGAAAAGCAGCAGATTACTGTTAAAGTATTGTGGTGAACATCTGCGTCTGCATGCTCTTCCCGCTTATACCCAAATGATGGCATCATTAGAGGAGATGCTCGCTCTCATAAGAGAGGCCGGTGAGCATAGGGGACCAAAATGGCTTGAGGGTCGGATGAAGGAGATTCTGGAGGAGTGGCAAGCGGATCTGGAGCTGGAGTCCAGGGTGGTGAGGTCATGACCGGTACGGAGATCTAAGCCTCCTACTCAGCTAAGCCCTGATGGTGGTAGAGGATCAGGAAAAGGGAGAAAGCGGAGTCCAAACGCCGGGAAGAGAACCGGTAGGCCGGGACAGGCGTCGGAGGGTCACATGGACATAGAGGCATCGGAGGACCGTGAGAAGAAGAGCGGGAGCTGGGGTAAGAAGGGTAAGGCTGGGCCCAAAGTGGTGGCACACGGCCCAGAGGGGCCTGAGAGAAGTGGTGGACATGCTGATAAGCGGCAAGTACGGGACCAGGGTGATGGTCCTCTGGGGACTGAAGCTGTTATGGATCAGGGTGGAGAGATGACTGTGCCTTCCGCCTTAGCCCAGAGTGGAGAGGTTGGGGTTTTGAGGGCAAGTGGTAGATGTGAAGGCCAGTCTGATAACGAGTTAGAGATAGTGGAGATAGCTTTACAGGAAAGTGGAAATAGTCCTGGGGTTCAAGGGGATTTGGATAGAATTAGTGAGTTTGAGGAAGGGGGCCCTGAGGCTGATGGAATTGAGTTGTGGGAGGATATGGGGGACATGTCACTTTATTTAAATTCCTCTGAGGATGGGTTTGTCCCTCCTACACCTAAAAAACTTAGGCCTGTGGGTGAGTTGAGCCCATCCGGGCCTTCATCTGGTACATATCACACACAGGGAGGGGTGGGTCGCGTGGCTATTCCCAGAGGCCATGTCAGATTTCAGGGAGCTAGTGATGAAGTGGCTGGTTCATCTTCTGCAGGCTTATCTGTTACAGGTGTGAAAGATATAAGTTTACGGTCAGATGATCCTCCGGCCTGCAAGGTTTTTGGACGAAGGCCAATAGGCTGAATCTCGATGACGGTGTACCTCAAAAGGGACTCCTTGAAGGATGGAACCGGGAAGCCAGGGTGAGCATGGCCTGTGACTTGGGTCAGGTTTATTATGTGGGTGGGTGTGGGAATGATAATTCTGAACCTAAAAGTACAAAGTGTATAGATAGACGGCCCATGGGGCCTGGTGCATGTGGGGTTGCTTCTAGGTGTAGAACTATGAGATGGGATGATGACAGGTGGTCTGGTGGGGCAGGTGCTTCCGTCACGAAGAGAGGATGGGGTGAGGAAATGTCTGGGGTTCCCTAAGTGGCTATGGGAAGGAGGGAGGCTTCTGACACATTGGGGGGGTTCATGTGCACATGTTTTACAGGATCAATCACGGCAGTTTCAACATCTAGGGGATGGTGGGAAGAGTTGCAGCTGCCGGCCATACAGGCCGAGGACAAAGAATAACGGAGTCCCATGGGAGTGGGTTCCATGCTTTGGAGAAGCAGGCGTCAACGACCGCTACTAGTGGGGGTTTCCAGGAGGCAGATTCTTGGACAGGTGAGCCTGACACCTTGTCAGGGAAAAATAGGGTTGGTGAGGGAGTTAATGTGAGTGTGCATGTGGGTGATTCGGTGGCTGAAAAGTTGGTAACGGGTTTAAGGGAGTTGGCTAAGTTTGAGGGTTCAGGTACAGCGTGTATTCTGCCAGTGGCTAGAGCGTGGATTCCCACCCCAGTAGAGTTACATGGGAGCACTCCCAGTGGTAGTAAAGCCCAGAGCTCATCAGCACTTGATTCAGCAGCGACTGTCAGACTTGCCAGTTCTTAGGTAGCCCAGGCTGTTAGAGTAGGAGAAGGCATGGTAGGAAAAGTGGCCACAGGTCCTGAGCTTAAGGTGGCCGGCACTGCCTTGTCTAGGTCTTGTTTTGTGTTCCATTGGTCCTTTGGGCATGCATTTAACAATAGAGGTTAAGGAAAAAATCTGGAAAATGGAACTTATGGAGCTTTTTTCCCTCTTACCTCTGAATCAGTCATTTGAGATCCCAGAGGATGCTAAAAAAGACTCTGTAAAAAAGGAAGAGAGAAAAAAGCGTTATAGAAAATTCCCCAAAACGTTCACAAATTGGTTTCAAATTTTTGTGATCTATGCCAGTGTTATGTCAGGTAAGTTTAAAGAGCAAGGAGCGCCTCTTTTTTGCTATCTGGATGAGATTGCGGTGGCACAGAGGACTTAAGGGGGTATGGCTTGGTGGGCTTACGAAGAACAATTTCATCAGCATTTGTCAGTTAAGATAGACATGAAATGGGACGATCGTGACATGGGGCTATGGTTGAAAATTATGACCCCTTTCAGGAGCTCACAACCCTTTTGAGGGGGTGCCGGCAGTCAACCTACGGCAGGGGTGTCTGCAGCAGTTAAAAAAGAGGTTTGCTTCGCATTTAATGACAAAGGGTGTAAATTGGGAGCTTCCTGTAAGTTTAGACACAAATGTTCAGGATGCGGAGGTTCCCACCCTTATGCCAAGTGCTTTGAGAAGGGCAAGCCAAGCAGAGGCCCTGAAGGCCTTGAAAAGGGGGGCAACCCTGGTGAGGGTAAAAGAAATGGAGCAGTGGATCGTGCAATGCGCTAAGAGGAAAGGCTGTAGTAAGAAGGCTGTCCTATTGATTCATGGTTTTGAATTTGGTTTTAGGATACCTTCTATTGGGGGTGTTGAAAAATGAAGGGGCAATCTGAAATCTGCAAGACAATGGCCTGGGGTAGTTAAGGAGAAGTTGGACAAGGAAGTGGCTTTGGGACGCATGACTAGTCCTTTTGAGAGCCCCCCTTTGGCCGATTTGAGGATATCTCCCCTTGGGGTGGTTCCCAAAAAACAGCCGGGCAAGTTCCAAATGATACACCATTTGTCCTTTTTGAAAAGATGTTTAGTGAATGACGGTATTCCTGAGGGACTGTCGTCTGTTTCATATGCATCTTTTGATCAGGCGAATAAGTTGGTGAGGGAAGCAGGTCCTTTCGCTTTACTTGCTAAAATTGATATTGAGGCAGTTTTCAGGTTTCTGCCGGTTCACCCATCGTCCCATCATTTGTTGGGATGCTATTTTGAGGGTTCTTATTATGTGGAATTATGCCTGCCCATGGGGTGTTATATTTCCGCTTCCCTTTTCGAGAGTTTTGTTTCATTTTTGGAGTGGGTGGTATGGGTTCAGTCTGGTATTCAGTTGAAGGTTCACTACCTAGACGATTTTCTTTTTGGGTCCTGCAGGATCGAATGTGTGTTTTTCGTTGAGAGACATCTGTTGTCAGGTTGCAAATGACTTTGGGATGCCTATTGCTAGAGAGAAGTCGAAGGGGCCGACCAAGTCACTTTCGGCTAGATTACGAGTTTTTGGTAAGCTGAAAAAGCAGCACTAACAGGTCCTAACGCTGCTTTTTCACTACTGCTGCTATTACGAGTCTTGCAAGTTAAGGGGCACTGCACACTTTTTTGGCCTTACCGCAAACCGACTTACGTAAACTTTGTAAACCCTTTTTTCTTAGGGACTTACATAGCGCTGGTATTACGAGTCTGTCCTGGGAGGCCAAAAAGTGAGCGGTACACCCTCTACCTCCAAGGTTCCTAACACATTCTAAAGTCAGTAGCATAAAACTCATAACTAAAGTGCTAAAAAGTACACTAACACCCATAAACTACCTATTAACCCCTAAACCGAGGCCCCCCACATCGCAAACACTATAATAACATTTTTAACCCCTAATCTGCTGCTACGGACATCGCGGCCACTAGAATAAACATATTAACCCCTAAACCACCGCACTCCCGTCTAGCAAACATTAGTTAAATCAGAATTAAGGTAGAAAAAATCCTATAGGCTGATACAATCAGCCAATAGAATTGAGCTGGCATTCTATTGGCTGTTCCAATCAGCCAATAGAATGCGTGTTCAATCCTATAGGCTGATTGGATCAGCCAATAGGATTGAAGTTCAATCCTATTGGGTGATTGCATCAACCAATAGAATTCTATCAGCCAATCAAAATCTACGGGACGCCATCTTAGATGACGTCACTTAAAGTGATATTCATTCCGAAGAAGACGTTGTTTGAAGAGGTTGCTCCGTGCCGGATGTCTTGAAGATGGAGCCGCTCCATGTCGGAAGGATGAAGATAGAAGATGCCGTCTGGATGAAGACTTTTGCCCGTCTGGAGGACCACTTCTGCCTGTCTGGAGGACCACTTCTGCCCGTCTGGAGGACCACTTCGGGTGTTAGTGTTAGGATTTAAGGGTCTATTGGGTGGGTTTATTTTTTAGGTTAGGGCTTTGGGCCTGCAATAGAGCTAAATGCCCTTTTAAGGGCAATGCCCATCCAAATGCCCTTTTCAGAGCAATGGGGAGCTTTGGATTTTTTAGTTAGGCTTTTATTTGGGGGGTTTGGTTGTGTGGGTGGTGGGTTTTACTGTTGGGGGGGTTGTTTGTATTTTGTTTTACAGGTAAAAGAGCTGATTTATTTGGGTCAATGCCCTGCAAAAGGCGCTTTTAAGGGCTATTGATTGTTTAGTTTAGGCTAGGGCTATTAGATCAGGTGTCATTAGTTTAAAGATCTTGTAATTTGTTTTTATTTTCTGTAATTTAGTGGGTTTTTTTGTGATTTAGCTAATTTAATTTAATTTATATAATTGTATTTAACCCCTTAGTGACCAGACCACTTTTCAATTTGTTGACCATCTGGGACCAAGGCTATTTTTGCATTTCTGCGATGTTTGTGTTTAACTGTAATTTTCCTCTTACTCATTTACTGTACCCACACATATTATATACTGTTTTTCTTGCCATTAAATGGACTTTCTAAAGATATGATTATTTTCATCATATCTTATAATTTACTATAAAAAAAAAAAAAAAATATGAGGAAAAAATGAAAAAAAATGCACTTTTTCTAACTTTGAGCCCCAAAATCTCTTACACATCTACAACCACCATAAAATACCAATGCTAAACAGTTTCTAAATTTTGTCCTGAGTTTATAAATACCCAATGTTTACATGTTCTTTGCTTTTTTTGCAAGTTATAGGGCAATAAGTACAAGTAGCACTTTGCTATTTCAAAACCATGTTTTTTCAAAATTGGCGATAGTTACATTGTAACACCAATATCTGTCATGAATCCCTGAATAACCCTTCAAATGTATATATTTTTTAAAAGAAGACAACCTAAGGTATTAAACTTGGGGTATTTTGACTTTTTTCATGCAACCATTTTACCACCAATCTATGCCAAAGTTTGGGGGGGGAAAAAAAATAATTTGATTTTTTGACAAAATAGCAATTTAAGAATAAATTTACTGATAATATTAAGGGGTACTGCCAAATAACACCCTCATATGTCTTCAGCAGCATCTCCTGGGTACAGTGATACCACCCATGTATAGGTGTGTCGGGTTCTCGGGGGGCTAAAAGCTCTTATTTTTAGGGAGCGCATTCCAGTTTTTCAACTTGGAATTTTCACATCGGTCATCATGCACCCATGTCCTATTTGGGACATTTCTGAAGCTGGTCAATGGAATTTACCCCCATCAAACCATATATTTTTGAAAAGTAGACACCCTAGGGTATTTCAAATGCTTGTATTTTAACACTTTCCATGCACTAATTCAACCACCAGTCTTTGTCAAACTTTTGGGTAGTCATTATTTTGTGTTATTTTTCACACACATTGTACTTTAGGCATGGATTCTCAGTTCCTGTTATGTGTTACTACCAAAAAAAAACCTCAATATGTGTTCAACAACATCTCCTGAGTACAGTGATACCACCCATGTATAGGTGTGTCGGGTTCTCTGGGGGCTAAAAGGCCTTAATTTTAGGAAGCGCATTCCAGTTTTTCAACTTGGAATTTTCACATCGGTCATCATGCACCCATGTCCTATTTGGGACATTTCTGAAGCTGGTCAATGGAATTTACCCCCATCAAACCATATATTTTTGAAAAGTAGACACCCTAGGGTATTTCAAATGCTTGTATTTTAACACTTTCCATGCACTAATTCAACCACCAGTCTTTGTCAAACTTTTGGGTAGTCATTATTTTGTGTTATTTTTCACACACATTGTACTTTAGGCATGGATTCTCAGTTCCTGTTATGTGTTACTGCCAAAAAAAACCTCAATATGTGTTCAACAACATCTCCTGAGTACAGTGATACCACCCATGTATAGGTGTGTCGGGTTCTCTGGGGGCTAAAAGGCCTTAATTTTAGGAAGCGCATTCCAGTTTTTCAACTTGGAATTTTCACATCGGTCATCATGCACCCATGTCCTATTTGGGACATTTCTGAAGCTGGTCAATGGAATTTACCCCCATCAAACCATATATTTTTGAAAAGTAGACACCCTAGGGTATTTCAAATGCTTGTATTTTAACACTTTCCATGCACTAATTCAACCACCAGTCTTTGTCAAACTTTTGGGTAGTCATTATTTTGTGTTATTTTTCACACACATTGTACTTTAGGCATGGATTCTCAGTTCCTGTTATGTGTTACTGCCAAAAAACACCTCAATATGTGTTCAACAACATCTCCTGAGTACAGTGATACCACCCATGTATAGGTGTGTCGGGTTCTCTGGGGGCTAAAAGGCCTTAATTTTAGGAAGCGCATTCCAGTTTTTCAACTTGGAATTTTCACATCGGTCATCATGCACCTATGTCCTATTTGGGACATTTCTGAAGCTGGCCAATGGAATTTACCCCCATAAAACCATATATTTTTGAGAAGTAGACCCCCTAGGGTATTTGAAATGCTGGTATTTTCACACTTTCCATGAACTTATTTAACCACCAGTCTTTGTCAAACTTTTGGGTAGTCATTTTTTTGTGTTATTTTTCACACACATTGTACTTTAGGCATGGATTCCCAGTTCCTGTTATGTGTTACTGCCAAAAAACACCTCAATATGTGTTCAACAACATCTCCTGAGTACAGTGATACCACCCATGTATAGGTGTGTTGGGTTCTCTGGGGGCTAGAAGGCCTTATTTTTAGGAAGCGCATTCCAGTTTTTCAACTTGGAATTTTCACATCGGTCATCATGCACCCATGTCCTATTTGGGACATTTCTGAAGCCGATCAATGAAATTTACCCCCATAAAACCATATATTTTTGAGAAGTAGACCCCCTAGGGTATTTGAAATGCTGGTATTTTCACACTTTCCATGAACTTATTTAACCACCAGTCTTTGTCAAACTTTTGGGTAGTCATTTTTTTGTGTTATTTTTCACACACATTGTACTTTAGGCATGGATTCTCAGTTCCTGTTATGTGTTACTGCCAAAAAACACCTCAATATGTGTTCAACAACATCTCCTGAGTACAGTGATACCACCCATGTATGGGTGTGTTGGGTTCTCTGGGGGCTAGAAGGCCTTATTTTTAGGAAGCGCATTCCAGTTTTTCAACTTGGAATTTTCACATCGGTCATCATGCACCCATGTCCTATTTGGGACATTTCTGAAGCCGGTCAATGAAATTTACCCCCATAAAACCATATATTTTTGAGAAGTAGACCCCCTAGGGTATTTGAAATGCTGGTATTTTCACACTTTCCATGAACTTATTTAACCACCAGTCTTTGTCAAACGTTTGGGTAGTCATTTTTTTGTGTTATTTTTCACACACATTGTACTTTAGGCATGGATTCTCAGTTCCTGTTATGTGTTACTGCCAAAAAAACACCTCAATATGTGTTCAACAACATCTCCTGAGTACAGTGATACCACCCATGTATAGGTGTGTTGGGTTCTCTGGGGGCTAGAAGGTCTTATTTTTAGGAAGCGCATTCCAGTTTTTCAACTTGGAATTTTCACATCGGTCATCATGCACCCATGTCCTATTTGGGACATTTCTGAAGCCGGTCAATGAAATTTACCCCCATAAAACCATATATTTTTGAGAAGTAGACCCCCTAGGGTATTTGAAATGCTGGTATTTTCACACTTTCCATGAACTTATTTAACCACCAGTCTTTGTCAAACTTTTGGGTAGTCATTTTTTTGTGTTATTTTTCACACACATTGTACTTTAGGCATGGATTCTCAGTTCCTGTTATGTGTTACTGCCAAAAAACACCTCAATATGTGTTCAACAACATCTCCTGAGTACAGTGATACCACCCATGTATAGGTGTGTTGGGTTCTCTGGGGGCTAGAAGGCCTTATTTTTAGGAAGCGCATTCCAGTTTTTCAACTTGGAATTTTCACATCGGTCATCATGCACCCATGTCCTATTTGGGACATTTCTGAAGCCGGTCAATGAAATTTACCCCAATAAAACCATATATTTTTGAGAATTAGACCCCCTAGGGTATTTGAAATGCTGGTATTTTCACACTTTCCATGAACTTATTTAACCACCAGTCTTTGTCAAACTTTTGGGTAGTCATTTTTTTGTGTTATTTTTCACACACATTGTACTTTAGGCATGGATTCTCAGTTCCTGTTATGTGTTACTGCCAAAAAACACCTCAATATGTGTTCAACAACATCTCCTGAGTACAGTGATACCACCCATGTATAGGTGTGTTGGGTTCTCTGGGGGCTAGAAGGCCTTATTTTTAGGAAGCGCATTCCAGTTTTTCAACTTGGAATTTTCACATCGGTCATCATGCACCCATGTCCTATTTGGGACATTTCTGAAGCCGGTCAATGAAATTTACCCCCATAAAACCATATATTTTTGAGAAGTAGACCCCCTAGGGTATTTGAAATGCTGGTATTTTCACACTTTCCATGAACTTATTTAACCACCAGTCTTTGTCAAACTTTTGGGTAGTCATTTTTTTGTGTTATTTTTCACACACATTGTACTTTAGGCATGGATTCTCAGTTCCTGTTATGTGTTACTGCCAAAAAAACACCTCAATATGTGTTCAACAACATCTCCTGAGTACAGTGATACCACCCATGTATAGGTGTGTTGGGTTCTCTGGGGGCTAGAAGGCCTTATTTTTAGGAAGCGCATTCCAGTTTTTCAACTTGGAATTTTCACATCGGTCATCATGCACCCATGTCCTATTTGGGACATTTCTGAAGCCGGTCAATGAAATTTACCCCCATAAAACCATATATTTTTGAGAAGTAGACCCCCTAGGGTATTTGAAATGCTGGTATTTTCACACTTTCCATGAACTTATTTAACCACCAGTCTTTGTCAAACTTTTGGGTAGTCATTTTTTTGTGTTATTTTTCACACACATTGTACTTTAGGCATGGATTCTCAGTTCCTGTTATGTGTTACTGCCAAAAAACACCTCAATATGTGTTCAACAACATCTCCTGAGTACAGTGATACCACCCATGTATAGGTGTGTTGGGTTCTCTGGGGGCTAGAAGGCCTTATTTTTAGGAAGCGCATTCCAGTTTTTCAACTTGGAATTTTCACATCGGTCATCATGCACCCATGTCCTATTTGGGACATTTCTGAAGCCGGTCAATGAAATTTACCCCAATAAAACCATATATTTTTGAGAATTAGACCCCCTAGGGTATTTGAAATGCTGGTATTTTCACACTTTCCATGAACTTATTTAACCACCAGTCTTTGTCAAACTTTTGGGTAGTCATTTTTTTGTGTTATTTTTCACACACATTGTACTTTAGGCATGGATTCTCAGTTCCTGTTATGTGTTACTGCCAAAAAACACCTCAATATGTGTTCAACAACATCTCCTGAGTACAGTGATACCACCCATGTATAGGTGTGTTGGGTTCTCTGGGGGCTAGAAGGCCTTATTTTTAGGAAGCGCATTCCAGTTTTTCAACTTGGAATTTTCACATCGGTCATCATGCACCCATGTCCTATTTGGGACATTTCTGAAGCCGGTCAATGAAATTTACCCCCATAAAACCATATATTTTTGAGAAGTAGACCCCCTAGGGTATTTGATATGCTGGTATTTTCACACTTTCCATGAACTTATTTAACCACCAGTCTTTGTCAAACTTTTGGGTAGTCATTTTTTTGTGTTATTTTTCACACACATTGTACTTTAGGCATGGATTCTCAGTTCCTGTTATGTGTTACTGCCAAAAAACACCTCAATATGTGTTCAACAACATCTCCTGAGTACAGTGATACCACCCATGTATAGGTGTGTTGGGTTCTCTGGGGGCTAGAAGGCCTTATTTTTAGGAAGCGCATTCCATTTTTTACACTTCCCATTTTCACATCCCATGCACCCATGTTCTATATAAGACATTTCTGAAGCCGGCCAATGTAATTTACCCCCATAAAATATATTTTTGAAAAGTAAACATCCTAGGGTATTTCAAATGCAGGTGTTTTAACACTTTCCATACACTAATTCAACCACTAGTCTTTGTCAAACTATTGGGCATTCATTTCTTTGTGTTATTTTTCACATACATTGTACTTTAGACATGGATTCACAGCTCCTGTTATGTGTTACTACCAAAGAAGACACCAATATGTGGTCACCAACATCTCCTGAGTTCAGTGATACCACCTATGCATAGGTTTGGTGGCTTGTTTGGGCGGTGCAATGCCAAATGTCTGACATGTGTTTGTGATTTTTTTTCACATTTAACATATTTTCTTTGCCTATCGTCTTTTTTTGGGGGTCTTTTAACATACCCCAATTTATTTGTTTTCCATAAATGTGATTATATTTAAAAAGTTGACCCCCCAAGGTATTATACATGGAGTGGTTTGATGACTTTGATGCAACCGTTTTAGCCCAAAAAATTGGAGAAAGTATATGGTGGTAATTTTTCAATTTTCATTGTTACAGACACATTGCTTTTTTACTATGATTTAGGAGAGACTGTTGTAAGTTATTGCAAAAGAATACTTCACGTTGTTTTCTGCAAGGCACCCTGAGTACACCTATGCCCCCCATGCATAGGTTTGCCAGGATTTTGGGAAGGTTATGTTACATGATTTTAGTTATTAAAAATGAGAGTATTTCTTCTGATAGGCCTATCTTTAGTTTGGGGCCTATCGCATACCCCACTTTTATTTATTGCATTCAAAGTGTATATTTTTTAAATGTTGACACCCCAAGGTATTGTATATGGTGTGCTTTGATGCCTTTGAAGCAACCGTTTTAGCCCAAAAAATTGGAGAAAGTATTTGGTGGTAATTTTTCAATTTTCATTTTTACAGACACATTGCTTTTTGACTATGATTTAGGAGAGATTGTTGTAAGTTATTGCAAAAGAATACTTCAGGTTGTTTTCTGCAAGGCACCCTGAGTACACCTATGCCCCCCATGCATAGGTTTGCCAGGATTTTGGGAAGGTTATGTTACAATTTTATGACTTGTGATTTTAGTTATTAAAAATGAGAGTATTTCTTCTGATAGGCCTATCTTTAGTTTGGGGCCTATCACATACCCCACTTTTATTTATTGCATTCAAAGTGTATATTTTTTAAATGTTGACACCCCAAGGTATTGTATATGGTGTGCTTTGATGCCTTTGAAGCAACCGTTTTAGCCCAAAAAATTGGAGAAAGTATATGGTGGTAATTTTTCAATTTTCATTTTTACAGACACATTGCTTTTTGACTATGATTTAGGAGAGATTGTTGTAAGTTATTGCAAAAGAATACTTCAGGTTGTTTTCTGCAAGGCACCCTGAGTACACCTATGCCCCCCATGCATAGGTTTGCCAGGATTTTGGGAAGGTTATGTTACAATTTTATGACTTGTGATTTTAGTTATTAAAAATGAGAGTATTTCTTCTGATAGGCCTATCTTTAGTTTGGGGCCTATCGCATACCCCAATTTTATTTATTGCATTCAAAGTGTATATTTTTTAAATGTTGACACCCCAAGGTATTGTATATGGTGTGCTTTGATGCCTTTGAAGCAACCGTTTTAGCCCAAAAAATTGGAGAAAGTGTATGGTGGTAATTTTTCAATTTTCATTTTTACAGACACATTGCTTTTTGACTATAATTTAGGAGAGACTGTTGTAAGTTATTACAAAAACATACTTCAGGTTGTTTTCTGCAAGGCACCCTGAGAACACCTATGTCCCCCATGCATAGGTTTGACAGGGGTTTTGGTTAAAAAAAAACAGGCCCAATTTTAGAAAAAAATAGAGTAGTGAAATGTAAAAATCTGGCACAGTAAAAGTAAAAAAAAACAAAAAAACATCTAACTGTAAACATAACCAAAAAAAAATATATATATATGTAACAGCAAATGTATTTATTTTTTTAAAAATTGACCATTGTATGGTACCGCTTGAAGCAGTCCCCAATGCAGAGTGCAGGCTGTCCAGGGCAATCAGGACAGTAATATATGGTGTCCCTTCTCTTCCCCCTCTTGGTACAGACTCTGCATTTTTTTTGTGGTTTCTACTTTGTGGCAGTAGGGGGGATTTTAAAAATAAAATGGGTAGCCCCAACTCTGCTCTCTCCCATCACCGCCCGGGGAGCAGGTGCATCATGGTACAAAATCCCCGTAATAATCTGGAGCTGAAACTGTAAAAAAGTCTTTTTAACTCTGGGGTTTGCTTTTTTGAACAACAAAAAAGCGTTGTGGGTTGCAATCTGCATTAGGTAAATTGCAACCTTTTTGTACCAGGCCCTTGTCTTCCGCATAATTAGGTAGGGCTGCAGCAGCTGATCAGCCAGATCAACCCCACCCATATGCCGGTTATAAGACTTGATGCACACTGGCTTCCTTATGATCTCAGCTCTGCCACGTACAGAAACCGCCACCGTCCTCTCTGTGTGGATGGTGGTAAGAAGGTATACATCCTTCTTGTCTCTGTACTTCAGTGCCAACAGCTCCTCTTGGCGCAGAGCTGAGGTCTCCCCCCTTCGTAGCCGGGTGCGTACAAGCTGTCCTGGGAAACCTGCGCGGTTCTTTTTAATTGTACCGCAAGCTACTGTATCAAAGCAATACAGTAGCTTGAACAAAAGGACACTTGTATAAAAATTGTCTAAGTACAAGTGATACCCTTTGTTCATTAGGGGTAATATCAGGTCCCAGACAATCTTGCCAGTGGTTCCCATATGTTCTGGGCAACCTGGAGGGTCAAGGTGGCTATCCTTTCCCTCATACACCCGGAAGGCCTGAGTATACCCAGTCTCGCTGTCACAGAGCTTATACACCTTTACCCCATATCTGGAGCGTTTGGAAGGAATATACTGCTTGAATCCCAGCCTTCCCTTATACTTCATTAGGGATTCATCAACGCATATATTCCTTCCAGGTGTATAAGCCTCTGCAAACCTGGCAGAAAAGTGGGTTATCAGGGGGCGGATTTTATACAGCCTGTCAAATTGGGGATGCTCCCTAGGGGGGCACAGGCTGTTGTCGCTGAAGTGCATGAAATGCAGAATCATTTCATACCTCTTCCTCGACATAGTCTGGGAGAAAATGGGGGTAGAGCAGATGGGGCTAGTACTCCAGTAGGAGCGAATGGAGGTTTTTTTTATGATGCCCATCAGCATAGTCAATGCCCAGAATTTTTTGAATTCTGGCACATTGATGGGGGCCCATTGCTGCTTTGCCAAATATGTTCCAGGCTTTGCAGCACGGAACTTATGGGCATATAAATTAGTTTGGGCGACAATGTTCCCCAATATATCATCGCCCAGAAACACTTCCAGAAACTGCTGGGGGCTAAAACCTGCCACATCTATATTTATGCCAGCATTTGCTGTGAAGGGTGGGATATCTGGCCTCTGGAGATGAGGCGTTACCCACTCTTCAGCAGCAATGGCAGCAACACGCCTCCTTCTGGCAGGGGGACTAGCAGGGGGGCTGGCAGGGGGGCTAGCAGCCACAGATACATCACTATCAGTTGAGACTGCATCTAGTGATGTATCTGAGCACATGGCAGGGTCAAAATTGGGGTCTGAGTCAGAAATAGAGGCATCTGACTCTGACACAAGGATGGCATACGCCTCCTCAGCACTATATCTTTTCTGTGACATTTTTGTATCTGTCACAGAAAACAATTACTAAAAAAAATTAAATTAACTAAATTAATTAACTAAATTAACTAGCAAAAAAGTACAGCTATGCTACTGCCAGTGATTTATAGCGATCACTGGCAAGCTAGAGGTTAATGGCTCTGAAAATTAAATTAAATTAACTAAATGTTTCTGAAAAGAGCCTTTGGGTTTTTAAAAAATTACAACAACAAAATTAACCCCTAAAAAAATGCACAGACAGCAAAAAAGTACAGCTATGCAACTGCCAGTGATTTATAGCGATCACTGGCAAGCTAGGGGTTAATGGCTCTGAAAATTAAATTAACTAAATTAATTAACTAAATTAACTAGCAAAAAAGTACAGCTATGCTACTGCCAGTGATTTATAGCGATCACTGTCAAGCTAGGGGTTAATGGCTCTGAAAATTAAATTAAATTAACTAAATGTTTCTGAAAAGAGCCTTTGGGTTTTTAAAAAATTACAACAACAAAATTAACCCCTAAAAAAATGCACAGACAGCAAAAAAGTACAGCTATGCAACTGCCAGTGATTTATAGCGATCACTGGCAAGCTAGGGGTTAATGGCTCTGAAAATTAAATTAAATTAACTAAATGTTTCTGAAAAGAGCCTTTGGGTTTTTAAAAAATTACAACAACAAAATTAACCCCTAAAAAAATGCACAGACAGCAAAAAAGTACAGCTATGCAACTGCCAGTGATTTATAGAGATCACTGGCAAGCTAGGGGTTAATGGCTCTGAAAATTAAATTAAATTAACTAAATGTTTCTGAAAAGAGCCTTTGGGTTTTTAAAAATTACAACAACAAAATTAACCCCTAAAAAAATGCACAGACAGCAAAATGCAGCAAAAAAAAGTGCACCTATGCTACTGCCAGTGATATATAGTGATCACTGGCAAGCTAGGGGTTAATGGCTCTGAAAATTAAATTAAATTAACTAAATGTTTCTGAAAAGAGCCTTTGGGTTTTTAAAAAATTACAACAACAAAATTAACCCCTAAAAAAACGCACAGACAGCAAAATGCAGCAAAAAAAAAGTGCACCTATGTTACTGCCAGTGATATATAGTGATCACTGGCAAGCTAGGGGTTAATGGCTCTGAAAAGAGCCTTTGGTTCTATATTTTTTAACAAATAAAAGAAATAAATCTCTCTCTCTGCTAAATACAGGTCTCTCTCTCTCTCCAACAAAATGGCAAGTGAGGAGAGGGAGGGAGATCCACACTGATCATAGTCAATATTTACAAATATTGACATGATCAGACAAATGGGGTATTTTATTATTATTTTTTTTTTTAGGGTGGGAGGCTCAGATTGGGTGACCCTAGCTTGCCCCTATGATGATGCAGGCTAGGGACACCCCCAGAGGCCCCATGATGCACTGGGCATCGCCATCTTGGATGCCTAGTGAAGGGGGAGGGGGGGGGGCTATTTAGGGCTTTTTTTTATTTTATTCGTTTTTTTTTTGTTTTTTTTTAACTTTTATTTTACAACTAACTAAGTGCCTCGACCCACCGAGGCACTTAGCACACAAGCAGAGCATCGGAAGCGTGTCCGATCGCTTCCGATGCTCTGAAACACTGCCGGGCTCCACGTGGAGCGAAACCGGAAGTGATCACTCGTGGGGGAGTGATCAATCCGGTCCCGGCACTCGGGAACAGTATTGCAGGATGCCTAGACATCAAGGCAAGCCTGCAATACTGTTAGAGCAGCTGGAAGCGATTTCGATCGCTTCCAGTGCTCTGTTAAACCGACGACGTATGCCATACGTCCTCGGTCGTTAAGTGCTTTTTTTTTGAGGACGTATGGCATACGTCGTCGGTCGTTAAGGGGTTAATGTAGGTAATTTATTTAATTATAGTGTAGTGTTAGGTGTTATTGTAACTTAGGTTAGGTTTTATTTTACATGTCAATTTGTATTTATTTTAGCTAGGTAGTTATTAAATAGTTAATAAATATGTATTAACTATTCTACCTAGTTAAAATAAATACAAACTTGCCTGTAAAATAAAAATAAACCCTAAGCTAGCTACAATGTAACTATTAGTTACTATTAGTTATCTTAGGGTTTATTTTATAGGTAAATATTTAGTTTTAAATAGGAATAATTTAGTTAATGATAGGAATTTTATTTAGATTTATTTAAATTATATTTAAGTTAGGGGGTGTTAGGGTTAGACTTAGATTTAGGTGTTAATACATTTAATATAGTGGCAGCGACGTTGGGGGCGTCAGATTAGGGGTTAATAAGTGTAGGTAGGTTGCGGCAACATTGGGGACGGGAGTTTAGGGGTTAATAAATATAATGCAGGTGTCGGCGATGTTGGGGCAGCAGATTAGGGGTTAATAAATATAATGTAGGTGGCAGCGATGTCCGTAGCGGCAGATTAGGGGATAATAAATATAATGTAGGTGTCGCAATGTCAGGGGCGGCAGATTAGGGGTTAATAAGTGTAAGATTAGGGGTGTTTAGACTTTGGGTTCATGTTAGGGTGTTAGGTGTAAACATAAATGTAGTTTCCCCATAGGAATCAATGGGGCTGCGTTACTGAGTTTTACGCTGCTTTTTAGCAGGTGTTAGACTTTTTCTCAGACGGCTCTCCCCATTGATGTCTTTGGGGAAATCATGCACGAGCACGTACAACCAGCTCACCGCTGACTTAAGCAGCGCTGGTATTGGAGTGTAGTGTGGAGCAAAATGTTGCTCTATGCTCACTTCTTGTCTTTTAACCCCGGGTTTATGAAAACCTGTAATACCAGCGCTGTAGGTAAGTGAGCGGTGAGAAAAAACTGCATGGTAGCACCGCATAGCTCATAACGCAAAACTCGTAATCTAGCCGTTTGTTTTTTAGGGATTGTCATAGATTCTGAGAGAATGGAATGTAGGCTCACTGACAATAAAGTCAAGGACCTAGTGGACATTATACAGGGTTTCTTGATAGCTAATTTCACGTGTAGAATTATTCCCATTGGGCGAGTGTCGTTGGCTACTGCAAAGGTAGTACAGCCTCACCACTTTGTAGAACTAAGCAAAGAACATAAGAGTGATTTGAAGGTTTGGAGGATGTTTCTGGGTCAATTTAATGAGGCATCTTTGTTCCAGGACAAGAGGGTGTCTAATAAGGAATTGGGCCTGGTAACTGACGCTACTGGGGTTTTTGGATTTGGGGCATAGTTTCAAGGGCACTGGTGTTCGGCACCTTGGCCAGAGTATTGGGTAGATCTGGTACGTGACCTGGTGTTTTTAGAACTGTTCCCAGTGATTGTTGCGCTTTATGTTTTAATGTGTTTGCTAAGGTTGCTAGTGTTCAAATGCCTAAAGTTGAATGTGTTGATTAGAGCAAAGCATATTCCTTGAGTGTATAATTCAATTGCGGATGCTTTGTCTCGTTTCCAGTGGCAGCAGTTTCGAGACTTGGCTCCGCAAGCGAATGCAGAAGGGTTGCAATGTCCGGAGCAGCTGTGGAGACTTGGGTTGGAGGATTGGCTGGACTAGTAAAGTCGTCTTTAGCTTCAAATACATGGTCTTCTTATTCCAGAATTTGGTGGGAGTGGGAAATATGGTTGTCTGAAATTGGTGCACATGAGATTCAGGATGGCCTTGAGGGGTGTTTACTTGAATGGATGTGGCAGTGGAAGTGCTTAGGGTTGTCATCTGCTGCAATGGATAAGAAGCTAGTTGCTCTTGCTTTTCGTTTTAAGCTGTTGGGCCTCAGTGACATAACCAAGTCTTTTTGTGTGAGGCAGGCTTTTAAGGGCTTGAAGAAAAAGGGCCATGTGTGGGATCACTGGAAGCCTATAACTTTTGTGTTACTAGAGAGACTTTATGACGTGCTAGTTGAAGTTTGTTCATTGTCATTTGAAGTTTGTTTATTCCGTACAGCCTTTGTTTTGTATTTCTTTGGGGCCTTTTGTATCTCTGAGCTAATGAGTAAGAGTAGACAAAGGCCAGGTGGTTTGGGAATTGATGATGTTTTAATCTCAGAGTCAAGGGCGGATATTTTGTTGAGGGGAAGCAAAACTGACCATTACAAAAAAGGCAAAACGGTAATGCTTTTTCCTAAGGGGAAAGGGGTCTGCCCTTATAAGATGTTAGGACAGTTTATGCAATTGCATCCACAGCTTGGGGGTCCATTGTTAATTCATGAGGGTGGGACTTTTTTGTCACAATTTCAGTTTCGGGCAGTACTAGAAAAGGCTCTTAACAAATTAGGTTTGGCGCCTTCGGAATTCGGGTCCCATGCATTTAGGATTGGAGCCGCTACGGAGGCGTCACTCTTGGGTTTGAATGAAAAGGTGGTGTAGAACATTGGGAGATGGGGGTCTCAGAGATTTAAATTGTAAGTTCGACCTGACTTGAGAGTATAGGATCTTTAATGTTTTCTTGTTTTATGTCCTAGTTTTGCTGCATCGGACTGGGAGGTAAAATGGTTTGGGGTTAGGGGCCTTAGATGGGATCGCTTGTTGCCGCTGATTTTGGACTATTGTAGGAGATTTCCACCCCTGATGTTCTAGTGGTACATGCAGGTGGCAATGACTTGGGGTTCATGTCCCAGAGGGAGTTAGTTCGTAAAATCAAACGGAATCTGGGTAGATTGCAGGATTTGTACCCCAAGTTGACAATTGCATGGTTCGATATTATTCCTAAGATGGTGTGGAGGGCAGCATGGGACCCTATTCAGCTGGATAAAGTGAATAAATTGATTGGGTCTTTTGTTAGGAGGATTGGTGGTGTTGTTGCACGCCACTTGGATTTGGAAGAAGTGGGTTGAGGGGAATTGTATTTACAGGATGGTGTTCATCTAAATGATTTTGGCTTGCAGCTCTTTATCAGTATCTTGGCCTGCAGAGGTATGACGGCCAAGATACTGATAGGTGAACTAGCACCGCTTTCTGGTTCAATTGGGAGTAAATGTTCTTATTACAACAGTGTTTATTCATGTATATTGTGTTCTATGGTTATTTATTTTCTTACATAAAAAGAGTTTTATATATTTAATAAAGTAGGTGTAATGCTCGTGGGATAATCCACTATCAGACCGAACTCGGGCAGTAGTCTTCTTATCCCGGCTTTGAGCAGGAATGATAGGGAATATCCCAGAGAACAGAAAATTTGCAAGATGAGGTAAGTGGCACTCACCATAGGCAGGATAGTCTTTGGCGGCAACAGGCAGAGAATCAGAGAAAGGCAGTTCAGGGGTAAAACCACAAGAAGGGTCAGGCAGGGTTTGGCAACGGTAAAGTAGTCTAAAGGTAAACCACTAGAATGGTCAGGCAGGCAGGGTTTGGCAATGGTAAAGCAATCCAGCAATTTTTGGGTTAACAGGCAGAGTAGTCATTCAGGCAGGGTTCAACAATAATAAGGCAATCCAGAGAATAACGATCTATCACACCCAGGAGCACACAAAGTAACATCTATACTTGGGCAGTGATAGATCGTTCTGAGCAACTTACATAGGCGCAGGATTCGCGCCACAGGAATCCGGACCGGCATCAGAGAGAGGAGCATGCGGCGATGATGTCAGCGCCGCACACATCCGGACCCGACACAGTCCCTGACAATCAGCAGGGAAAGAGATGCTGTGCCCCTAGCAACAGCTAGAGCAACGCGGCGTGATAGTAGGCTGCGGACAAATTTATACCAAGAAATAAGTCTTGTGTTTTTCTTTAAAGAACGTAGACTGGGGGGTGTAGTGATAAGGAAGTGGTAGTAATATTGGGGCCAGACCTTGATGACCCAGTAGGTCAAGGAGGTCTCTGGAGGCTGTCGCAGATCTGCCGGAGGAGGCACATGACCGGGGGGAGGAAGAGACCCTGGGGGGAGTATATTTTCATGAACTAAGAATAAGAGGTGGCCTTCAAGGGTTTAGAAAGTAACATATGAGCCTACCTAGGTTTAGCTTTCAACTAAAAATATCAAGAGAACAAAGCACATTTGATGATAAAAGTAAATGGGAAAGTTCTTTAAAATGACACGCCCTATCTGAATCATGAAAGTGTATTTCTTTCCAATGGCATGATAGTCCATGAATCCATTCAATTGCTAGTGGGAATTTAACTCCTGGCCACCAGGTGGAGACAAAGAACACCCCAGCAAAGCTTCAAGTATCCTCCTATTACCCACAATCCCCAGTCATTCTTTGCCTGTGTAACATTGTAGGTGATGTGCGAAGAAGGTGTCTGAAGAAATCAAGTTGTTAATCCTTTAATGGGTACGTTTCTCTGCAAGCAAGGATTGAGGTTATGCTGTGTCCATGTAATTCTCTTTAGTAAGAGTAATGGTGGCTTTTAGCAGTTGGAAGATGGCAAGGTTGTCTTTGCTTACCTTCCAACATTTTTGCTAGCCCTATATAGAAAACCAGGGTTGGTTACTCTGTTTTTTTCTTTATCTACAGGTCTATGTCAGTGAGGATTCTGTCACACCTGTTTGCTGTACCTACCCTACAGTGGATCCACAGGTAAGTGCTTTTACCTTCTAGGTGAGAAGGATGCAGAACTTAGGAGTTCCTTGTTTTGAAAAAAAAAAGGATACTTAATGAACAAGGTGGATCCTTATGGGACTGAATAACCCTTTTAAAGGTTGGGGATTTATTGAGCAGCAGTTCAGGGCACTGTTCTGGCATGTGCAGGCATTCTTGATTTTGACTATGGGGATTTGTTTGCACAAGTTTACCTTTTATTTAGTTTGGGTAATATCTCTTTAAGAAAGTTGTTAGACCGCACCTTACTTTTGAATTTGCGATCATGTGACCGCTCTGTTACTTCCTGAGTGCTGAACAGTTTGTTTCTAGCTGTTTGGAAGCCAGATTTTCTAGGAGACAGACCGGATTTTCTGGCATTAGATCGTTTCTCCTGCCTGTCGCTTCTCTCTGATGTTTGCCGCTTTCTAGGATCTGCAGTTTGAACAGGATTTATCTGCTGGTGTAGATTGGATTCCTGGTTACCGGTTGGGTGAGTCTCTGCAGCATGGTGTAGAGATGCTGGTTTTAATAATTATTTATCTATGCTTAGAATTGTATTATATTTTTTTATATTGAAATTAGTGTATAAGGGAAATAAAGGGCTATTTTGTTTACTATGGAAGCTGATCCAAATCTTTCTCTGTCATTTGATAAATGTTTGGTAAATTTTATACCTCCTGTTATTTTTCTCAGGATAATGCTGTTCAGGGGTTGTCTCAGCCTTCTGTTAACATGTCCCAGTCTTTGACAGATGCACATGCATTTCCCTGCGGTTCCTCTCAGTCAGTCTCTGGGAGTGTTTGTTTGCCTAAAGATTTTGCTGCACAGTTGACTTCTGCAGTTTCTGCAGCCCTAAGTGCTTTACCTAGTTTCCGCGTGAGCCTTCAGGCTCACCGGAAACAGAAGTTATGAAGCAGCGGTCTAAAGACCGCTGCTCCATAACTTGTCCTCCTGGTCTGAGGCTGCGGACAGAAATCAACCCGATCGAATACGATCAGGTTGATTGACACCCCCTGCTAGTGACCGATTGGCCGCAAATCTGCAGGGGGGCGGCATTGCACCAGCAGTTCACAAGAACTGCTGGTGCAATTATAAATGCCGACAGCATATGCTGTCTGCATTTATCGATGTGCAGCGGACATGATACGCTACATAGTATCATGTCTGCTCGCACTTACATAAATAGGCCCCATAGTCTGCGGATGTGACTTCTAAATCCTAGCTTCTGTCTTTTTCTTTTAAGGGTGAGACTTTATTCGGTCCTGGTCTGGCAGAAATCATTTCCCCGGCTACTGGTGGAAAGGGAGTTTTTTTACCACAGGATAAGGAGAATAGACCCAAGGATTGTCAGACTTCTAATTTTCGTTCCTTTCATAACTTCAAGGGACAGAGATCTTCCTCATCTTCTAAATGTGAGCAAGCCAAGACTTCTTGGAGAGCTAACCAGCCCTGGTACAAGGGTAATCAATCCAGAAAGCCTTCCACTTAGGCTAAGTCAGCATGATGGGGCCGCCCCCGATCCAGTTCTGGATCAGGTAGGGGGCAGGCTTTCCTTTTTTTTAGCAGGCTTGGATTTGCGACGTTCTAGATCCTTGGCAGTGGATGTAGTCTCCCAGGGATACAGGAAAGGGTTCCAGTCTTGTCCCCCCAGGGACAGATTCCTATTATCAGGATTATTTGTAAACCAGGTAAAGAGAGAGGCCTTCTTAAACTGCATAAGGTGTGTGTCTTCTCTGGAGGTGATTATCCCTGTTCCTCTAGTAGAACAGGGTCAGGGATTTTATTTAAATCTTTTTGTAGTTCCCAAGAAGGAGGGAACTTTTCAAACCATTCTAGACTTAAAGTCTCTCAACAAGTTTCTCAAGGTCCCATCCTTCAAAATAGAGACTATTCGTTCTATTCTCCCTCTAGTTCAGGAGGGTCAGTTTATGACCACTATAGACCTAAAGCATTTCTATCTTCATGTTCCTATCCACAGGGAACATTTCAAGTTTTTTTGGATCATCATTTTCAATTTTTAGGCCTGCCTTTCGGCCTCGCCACTGCTCCTCGAATCTTTATGAAGGTTCTAGGGGCTCTTTTGGCTGTGGCCAGATCTCGAGGGATTGCGGTGGCTCCTTACCTGGATGATATCTTGGTCCAGGCACCATCTTTTCAGTTAGAAAGGTACCATACAGATTCTCTGTTAGCTATTCTCCACTCTCATGGGTGGAAGGTGAATCTAGGGAAAAGTTCCTTGGTGCAAGTACCAGGGTATGTTTTCTGGGGACAATCATAGATTTTTTTGACAGAGGTTAGAAAATTCAAGCTTCTGGAGGCCTGTCGTTCTCTTCAGTACTTCAGTACTTGAAGCTTTGCTGGGGTGTTCTTTACCTCCACCTGGTGGGCTGGAATTGAATTCCCACTAGTAATTAAGTGGACTCTCCATGCCAGAAAAGAAAATAATTTATAAGGTAAGTATAAATTATGTTTTTTTGACTTGACTGTCCCTTTAAAGGGATATATTGTGTAAAAACCAGCAAACAACTTACTTGTTTTCTAGCAAAATTAGCACTTAAAAATTATCAGTATATCCCCTGCCCTCAGGGAAATAAGAGAGCTGATATGTTGGTGACTTATGTTTCATTCTGCCTCTTCTGAGCATGGACAAATCTGACTCTCTGTTTATCTAGTATTCTAGTATATAATAGTAAACCGACTCATGTTATGCTAGAAGATTTATGACATCATGGTAGATAGGCTTTCAGTAGAGACCCCAGCCTTCTTGTAGGGATTAACAGACACTGCACAAATTAAGTTAAAAAATAAATAAAAGGTAAAATCCACTTAAAATGGTGAATAATACATATAGCAATAATTTCTATTAAGTATAAGCAACAATTCAACTGTTTATTTTCCTTTTAATATATTTTCTGGACCATTTTTCATATATTTAACCCCTTAAAGGACTTGATAAAGCCCCAAACTGACCTTTTCGACTTATTACCAAGTACCCAAAGATGTTTTCAAATGGAACGTTGGTTTTGTCTCCAGGCAAATTACCAGTTGACATATTGGGGCATATTTATGATTGTGCGAGCGGACATGATCCAATATAGCGTATCATGTCCACTGCACATCGATAAATGCCGACAGCATACGCTCTCGGCATTTATCATTGCACCAGCAGTTCTTGTGAACTGCTGGTGCAATGCCGCCCCCTGCAGATTTGCGGCCAATCAGCTGCTAGCAGGGGGTGTCAATCAACCCGATCGTATTTGGTCGGGTTGATTTCTGGCGATTTCTGTACGGGGCTTGATAAATATACCCCATTGGGTTGAAGATAAGAAACAATGGTCTAGATTCATTGGCCTCTAGTTATCAAGCCGTCAACCTCAAATACGCTGGAATTCCGCAGCGTATTTGTGGCGAGGCTGATTCGCCTAAGTTATCAAGCCCTACACAAAGGCAAAAGTAGAATTTAGTGACGTAAGCTTCGATCCGCCGGACTCAGTCCGACACAGATCGATTCTTACGTCACTCCAGATGTTCCGCACACAAGTTCGGCACAATCTGACTACTTTTGCTAGTTTTCAAAAAAACTAGCAGGTACGCTCGGCACTTTTCCGGCCCAGCGTACCTGGTTTTCAATCCGCCGCCCTGGAGGCGGCAGATCCCATAGAAATCAATGGGAGTCTGACCATAGCGAAAGTTCATGTTCGCTGCTGCCAGATATCCCATTGATTCCTATGGGAGATGTCTACACCTAACACCCTAACATGTACCCC
Source organism: Bombina bombina (assembly GCF_027579735.1). NCBI lineage: Eukaryota > Metazoa > Chordata > Amphibia > Anura > Bombinatoridae > Bombina > Bombina bombina. The sequence goes on from NC_069505.1 coordinate 426,939,608, forward strand.
GAGTCTAAACACCCCTAATCTGTCCCCCCCTACACCGCCGCAACTAAATAAATGTATTACCCCCTAAACCGCCGCTCCCGGAGCCCACCGCCACTATAATAAACTTATTAACCCCTAAACCGCCGCTCCCGGAGCCCACCGCCGCTCTAATAAAACTGATTAGCGCTGCGGAATCTGTTGGCGCTCTACAAATAACCGATAATAATAATTAACCCCTAAACCGCCGCTCCCGGAGCCCACTGCCACTCTAATAAACTGATTAACCCCTAAACCAACGCTCCCGGACCCCGCCGCCACCTACATAATACCTATTAACCCCTATCCTGCCCCCCCTATACCGCCGCCACCTATAATAAATGTATTAACCCCTATCCTGCCGATCCCGTACCCCGCCGCAACTAAATAAATTGTTTAACCCCTAAACCGCCGCTCCCGGACACCGCTGCAACCGATATTAAACTTATTAACCCCTAATCTGCCCTCCCTACACCGTCGCCACCTATAATAAATTTATTAACCTCTATCCTGCCCCCCCTACACCGCTGCAACTATAATAAAATTATTAACCCCTAAACCTAAGTCTAACCCTAACACCCCCTAACTTAAATATTAATTAAATACATCTAAATATTATAACTCTTATTAACTAAATTAATCCTATTTAAAACTAAATACTTACCTTTAAAATAAACCCTAATATAGCTACAATATAAATAATAATTATATTGTAGCTATTTTAGGATTTATTTTTATTTTACAGGCAAATTTCAATTTATTTTAACTAGGTACAATAGCTATTAAATAGTTATTAACTATTTAATAGCTACCTAGTTAAAATAAAGAGAAATTTACCTGTAAAATAAAAACTAACAACTTACAATTACACCTAACACTACACTATCATTAAATAAATTATTCCTATTTAAAACTAAATACTTACCTGTAAAATAAACCCTAAGATAGCTACAATGTAATTAATAATTACATTGTAGCTATTTTAGGATTTATATTTATTTTACAGGCAACTTTGTATTTATTTTAGCTAATTAGAATAGTTATTAAATAGTTATTAACTATTTAATAACTACCTAGCTAAAAGAAATACAAAATTACCTGTAAAATAAATCCTAAACTAAGTTACAATTAAACCTAACACTACACTATCATTAAATTAATAAAATAAATTACCTACAAATAACTACAATTAAATATAATTAAATAAACTAACTAAAGTACAAAAAATAAAAAAAACTGTTATAAAAAAAAAAAAATAAGTTGCAAACATTTAAAAAATATTACAACAATTTTAAGCTACTTACACCTAATCTAAGCCCCCTAATAAAATAACAAAGCCCCCCAAAATAAAAAAATGCCCTACCCTATTCTACATTAAAAAGTTAACAGCTCTATTTCCTTACCAGCCCTTAAAAGGGCCTTTTGCGGGCATGCCCCAAATAATTCAGCTCTTTTGCCTGTAAAAAAAAAATACAACCCCCCAACATTAAAACCAGCCACCCACATAGAAACATAGAAACATAGAATTTGACGGTAGATAAGAACCAAAAAGGCCCATCAAGTCTACCCATATTACATGTTACTTTTTCCTTAGGATAGCCTTATGCATGTCCCAGGCATTTTTAAATTCCTTTACAGTCTTTGTGTTTACCACCTCAAATGGAAGTTTATTCCATGAATCCACCACCCTTTCTGTAAAAAAATGCTTCCTCAAATTTCTCCTGAATCTACTACCCTCTAACTTTAGATTGTGACCCCTTGTTTTGGCATTTATTTTTTTGTGAAAACCCCTGTTGTGTTAAGTGGCCCAAAACATGACATAGCAAGCGAGAACAGCTAGAAACGCAGGAAAACAAAAAAAAAAGAAACATCCAGAACAGGGTTCCTCAAACTTTCTTTCCCAAGACCCAGTGCCATGGTACCACATAGCTTTGTAATCCTATTTTTATGCTTGGTATGAACATTTCTGAAGTAATATACAACAAGATAGCTACAGTTTTTGGCAAAGTGACTAAAATGTGTGCGTACTTTATTCCTGATTGTAATCAAACCTGAAAGTATTGTAAAAGGTAATAACACCACATACACTCTCATACAACACACACACCACACTCTCATACAACACACACACCATACACACTCTAATACAACACACACACTACACACTCTAATAAAACCCACACACCACACTCTCATACAACACACACACCACACTCTCATACAACACACACACCATACACACTCTAATACAACACACACACTACACACTCTCATACAACACACACACCACACTCTCATACAACACACACACCACACTCTCATACAACACACACAGCATACACACTCTAATACAACACACACACTACACACTCTCATACAACACACACACCACACTCACATACAACACACACACCATACACACTCTCATAAAACCCACCACAAACACTCTTCTACAACACAAACATAAGTCGTGACCCAGTAAACATGGCGTTGTGACATAGTAATGGGTCCCAACCCGTGGTTTGAAGAACCCTGATATAGAAAATACATTTGCAAACTGGATCTATAAATGCCTGTTTTAAGTAAATATTCACATTTCTTTGTTATTTTACAGTAGACTCGAATGCCACTTGTGTTGGAAATCTTGTAGACCCAAACAAGATGTTATTTGTGGGAATTTCAGGGTGTTTGGGGATGGGTTTTTTAACCTTTTACCACTTTAACGCTTTAGCGCCGTTAGGACTAAATACAAGGTCATAGCCGTTTGGCTGTCCTGAAGCCAATGGGGCTTCCTGGATGTCATCGCAGTCTGGAGGGCGTGCCTAGCGTCATAGGGACACCCCCTGACCCGATCCCATAACTGAAATCCTGAGATCGCGTGAACGAGACATTATGACCCTGTGATGAAAGGGTTAATCAAATACAAATGTTATTTTAGAAGCATCAGTAATGGAAGTTGAGCAGGACACAGATATAGTAATCCATAATTGCAGGACTAGAAGTGACAAACACTGGTGTCTACAGTTGTTAATTTACTCACATTGCCTCACATGCTCAAGCACCACATAAACAATATATCAAGGGAATTTCATTAAGCATAGATAGTTTTTAATTTAGTTACTACTGGAGGAGGAAGAGGATGATAATGATGAGCACCTGCCGTGCTTGTGAGCTTTATGTGCCTTCATCTTCTTTCTCATTTTCTTATCCATATTCTTTGCATAGGTCCTTTGCAGGATATCCAGGCATGTCCGGGAGGGGGCATGACCTAGTGTGTTGGGTAGCCAGGCTGTTGCCCATGGTAAGCCGGATGTCCACTGGGGTAAGCAGGCTATCTATGAGGGCAAACAGACTGTCCTGGTGGAGAGACTGGTTGCTCCAGAAGACAACCAGGTTGCCCTGACAGAGGGTATTGACCATCAGGCACCATGCCTGGAGGGTAAGGTGTGTTTGGTTGTGGGGAATATATCCTGTTTGGTGGAAGGCAGCATCTAGCTGTTTGGTGGAAGGCAGGTTTTTTTCTTACAGGGAAGCCTTCAGTTTCATGTCTGTTTGGGATGTTTTGGAGATGTTTTTTAAACACTATTACAAAGCTTTTGAGCTTGTAATTTTCATAGGGTTTTTTTATTAGAATTTTCCACGTTAGACTGTTTTGTAGTATTTTGGTGTAAAGTAGTTTACTCTTTAATATTTTCTTTAATTCATTTTAGTTATTCTGGTATCATAAACACTCTTCTATGCAGTGAGATAGAAATGGCTGAATCGCGTCCATGGAGCAAGCCTCACAGCTTGGAGCTCAGATGAGAGTTAGTGAGAGACCTTATTGAATTACTTAGAAGTAGATACTGTACCACAGGGTTTAAATCATTCTGTATCGCACAATGGTTGAGGTTACAGGGACAGCAAGCCTTGAAATGTGTACATTTAGACCCAGATTTATCACGCTGTGTATGTAGCTCTGGTTGCTGATCTCTGCAGGCTTGCACAAAAGTTAGGAAGCAGCGGTCATCAGACCACAACTTCCTAACTAGTATTAGCTGACGGATTAAATCACCCCCCCCCCAGATGCGTTCCCCCCGAGGTGATTGACAACCCCTACTTGTGTGTTATTGGGCAAACGCTTGTATAATGTTAAATATGGGCAGCATGGGGGGCGTGTCCGGGTAGCGCTATGAGTGGATGCAACATTTGGAGCTGCTGGAAAAATATTGATAATCTGCCGACTATCAAGAGCATAAAGCATAATTTGCACATTCTACTGTTATATACAGCATCCTGAAGGTTAACTGAACCTAACGATACCATTCATTAAGATATTGTTGAAGTTAGCAACAGAACCCGGACTTCGGAGGCCTTCCCTGGGTGGCGGCCTATACAGAAGCCTCGGTATTCCCCCTCCCCCCCCGGAACTCCGGGGTGAGTAGCTTGATCAGGGCTACTAAAAGTACCAAGAGGACATTCCCTTTCAATTAGACTATTGTACTCCATTTGCCATAGACTATGGAACTAATGGATAGTGGCATTTTGGACGCTATCTCTAATCTCTTAACGGATTACTTTACTAAGTTGGAGCAGCATCTCACAGCGGCTATGTCTCAACCTGTGAATCCTTACAAAGAAGCAGATACCGAAGTGGAAACAACTCTCCCACAGTTGAATCACACTGCCCTTTGGTCACCTACCCTAAATATGGGGAATGAGGGTGCGATAAGAGGAAGAATAGGACTTCAGCCACCTGAGACAGTTTACGGCGGTCCAGACAGACCAGCTGACACCTTGGTAAATATCAGCGTGCAAGGCAAAAAAGCAGAGAGTGTGATCACACAGGGCACGCTGAAGTCCTTAAATAGCTTGCAGCGTGAAAATGTGGACTCTAACCTGGCTCAATTGAGATGGAGACTGGGCATTTTGCTTTATAGGCAGACTTGTTTTTTTGCCATTCAGTTTCGTGTCTTACCAACCCAGTATGGATTCACTATGCAAGAAGATGAAGTATCTCAGGAGAATATTTTATTAACTCTAAGGTTTGGTGTGGGCTAGGTCTGCACTCTTCATTCCGGTACAGAGTTTGGGGTTTGCGGTCTTCTACTTCTGCTGGAATGAATGCTTAGTATGTTGTCTGCTGCCGCGAAATATAAAGTTCCTTGCAAGGACTTTCACAAAAGGACAGGTTACAGTTTAAAATGACATTTGTTGAAACTTTTTTTTTCTTTTACAGACTCTGAGTTAAATTAATCTTAGGTGATATATTTGTAACAGGCAGTAGTTGTTTGTTTATATTTCTGCAATGTTTAATATCTTCTGAGTATTACAGATATGTATTTGGAGTGGATCTCTTATCTATCCCTGATCTTCTATGAGTTCATTAGCATTATGTTGGAGAACTTGCCTGTGGATTATAAATTAATAGGATTCCAAGGTATTTGGCTATAACATTCTTTAGAGGTTTATATTTGTAAACACAAAGCCTAATTTTTCAAGTTTTAAAGTTGTATCTGTGATTAACCTTTCATTGCTCTTCAAACAGGCTTCCAAACAAATTAAAACTTTACTAGGAGACATTTTAATAAAAACCTAGCTATCCTGAACCCAAGCCAAGTTAACCTGATTGGGATGTCCCCTGTAGCTATGTCTTTCTATGCAATAATATGTCTGATTTGCTGTATCTATATATTTCCCTACTGACCATAGGAGGTTGCCCCTTAGTCAGCGGCCGAGGCTGGGGGGGGGGGGGGGGACACTAGTCCATTATTAGAATTGCACTCTGTACCATAATGTGTAATAGATGATAAAAAAATGGAATTGAAACAGCATAGTAACTATATATTGCACTTATATCTAATTTTATCACTGGGGGATTGTCTTGGAATTTTTGGTGGCCTTACTAACTTAGTAACCAAATTAATGTTCTGAATCCTACAGGTTCCCAATAAGGGCTTAGGTATACATTTATTGTCCATACTTGTCTAATGAAAGATAGTTCTAAGGAAGTGAGCTACATTTTAATTACACTACTAGATCTCGTTTAGAGAAGATTTTATAGAGAATGTTTCATAGTCTGTATTATATTTCATACTTTTCTTTTATCCTCATGGTACTTCCTGACCCAGACTGGGTCCTATTCCTGATCACTATATTTATAATACTGAGGTTTTCAATCTGGGACCCAAGAGTGGTCTCCTGTTTGGTTATAGTACTTTCTATCACTATTATAATTTTATAAAATGTGGAAGTCCAAGAGTGGCCCCTAACGTTACTTAGAAAGTCTTATGGTAATAGCATACTTATATTACACATTTTACTTTTCTGACTGGGTGTGAGCAAACATTTATTTATTCTTACTGATCTAGCACTATGTTAATCTTCCCTTCTCTTGTATGTTTAGATCTTATGATGCAATGTATGTACTGTTGATGGTCTTACTGTACATACCCTGTCATTTATTAAGTTGTATGCTTTATTACAAAACCTCAATAAAAAAAAAAAAAAAAAAATATGGGCAGCATATTGCTGCAGTACACTACCTGCATTTTGCGATCCCGGACGGACAGGATCGCTTGAGCGAACACCGCCCGTCCAGCAGATGATAAATGCCATCCAAAATACTTAGTTATACATAATGAGACAATTTTGCGATATACTTTCAGTATTTATTTTGCCCCCTTTTCATGTAAGTTAGCTCTGAAAATTGAGCAGTTTATAATTCACAGAACTTAAACTGCGGACTTTGTAAGGGTAACAATGCTACATATCTGTCCCTAGTTGGCTTTGTCAGATAACAACTGCAAAACAATGCACTCTATATTAGCATTATTGCCAGGGATAGCCTTTTTGTCTGAGGACTGTAGCCTTGATTGGCTCCTCCATATAAGGCAAATGGTGTGTGTAGTTTGGCTATTGATAAATTATTGCAGTAGAAAGGATAATTTGTTTTAAAAACGTTAAAGTTTGTCTGTTATGTTATTCCAATAGCAGCACAACAGAAATGTCTTGTAATTACACCATGGGGTAGATTTATCATACCCCAGGCTGTCGGCATTTAACATTGCACAAGCACAAGCAGTTCTGGTGAACTGCTTGTGCAATGCCGCCCCCTGCAGATTTGCGGACAATCAACCGTTATCAGGGGTGTCAATCAAACCGAACCCCAGAGGCGGTGGACGAGTTAAGGAGCAGTGGTCTTAAGACTGCTGCTTCTTAAGTCCTGTTTCTAGCGAGCTTAAAGACTTGCATGGAAATAGCCACATTCTGCTCTTAATAAATCGGCCCCAGTGTGTACTGTCCCTTTAATAACCTCTCCAAGGTACTTATTCAGTTATTACAACACCCACAAGACTGCCCATGATTTGAGGATACTCATATAAAAAATTATTTACTCTCCAGATGTTAAAGCAAACTCAGACTTCTAAAGAACTGATAACATCTGAGAGCCTCAAAATATGTCTTTGATTTTGTTTTGATGTTTGGATAAAATGAGATTTTATTTATACTTTTATCCTTAAATCATGGGTATTTATGTATTATGAGAGTTCTGAATAATGAAGTGATCACCTTAAAGAGCTTAATAATTAGTATTTACTGTTAAGTAAAACCTATCGATATTCGTTTTAAAGGGACGTGAAACCCCAAATGTTTATTTCATTTTTCAGATAGAGAATACAGTTTTAAAAAGTTTCCAATGTACTTCTACTATAAAATTTGCTTCCTTCTCATGTTATTCTTTGCTGAAGAGATACCTAGGTAGGTAGTGTGCATGTCTGAAATACTACATGACAGGAAATAGTGCTGCCATCTAGTGCTCTTGTTAATGTATAATATTGTGTGTTATAGAGATACCTAGGTAGTATCTGTAGCACTACATGACAGGTAATAGTGCTGTTATCTAGTGCTCTTGCTAATGTATAATATTATGTTATAGGCACTACATGACAGGTAATAGTGCTGTTATCTAGTACTCTTGCTAATGTATAATATTGTGTGTTATAGAGATACCTAGGTAGTATCTGTAGCACTACATGACAGGTAATAGTGCTGTTATCTAGTGCTTTTGCTAATGTATAATATTATGTGTTATAGAGATACCTAGGTAGTATCTGTAGCACTACATGACAGGTAATAGTGCTGTTATCTAGTGCTCTTGCTAATGTATAATATTGTGTGTTATAGTGATACCTAGGTAGTATCTGTAGCACTACATGACTGGTAATAGTGCTGTTATCTAGTACTCTTGCTAATGTATAATATTGTGTGTTATAGAGATACCTAGGTAGTATCTAAAGCACTACATGACAGGTAATAGTGCTGTTATCTAGTGCTCTTGCTAATGTATAATATTGTGTTATAGAGATACATAGGTAGTATCTGTAGCACTACATGACAGGTAATAGTGCTGTTATCTAGTGCTCTTGCTAATGTATAATATTGTGTTATAGAGATACCTAGGTAGTATCTGTAGCACTACATGACAGGTAATAGTGCTATTATCTAGTGCTCTTGCTAATGTATAATATTGTGTGTTATAGAGATACCTAGGTAGTATCTGTAGCACTACATGACAGGTAATAGTGCTATTATCTAGTGCTCTTGCTAATGTATAATACTGTGTGTTATAGAGATACTTAGTTAGTATCTGTAGAACTACATGACAGGTAATAGTGCTGTTATCTAGTGCTCTTGCTAATGTATAATATTGTGTGTTATAGAGATACCTAGGTAGCATCTGTAGCACTACATGACAGGTAATAGTGCTGTTATCTAGTGCTCTTGCTAATGTATAATATTATGTTATAGAGATACCTAGGTAGTATCTGTAGCACTACATAACAGGTAATAGTGCTATTATCTACTGCTCTTGCTAATGTATAATATTGTGTGTTATAGAGATACCTAGGTAGTATCTGTAGCACTACATGACAGGTAATAGTGCTGTTATCTAGTGCTCTTGCTAATGTATAATACTGTGTGTTATAGAGATACCTAGTTAGTATCTGTAGCACTACATGACAGGTAATAGTGCTGTTATCTAGTGCTCTTGCTAATGTATAATACTGTGTGTTATAGAGATACCTAGGTAGCATCTGTAGCACTACATGACAGGTAATAGTGCTGTTATCTAGTGCTCTTGCTAATGTATAATATTGTGTTATAGAGATACCTAGGTAGTATCTGTAGCACTACATGACAGGTAATAGTGCTGTTATCTAGTGCTCTTGCTAATGTATAATGTTGTGTGTTATAGAGATACCTAGGTAGTATCTGTAGCACTACATAACAGGTAATAGTGCTATTATCTAGTGCTCTTGCTAATGTATAATATTGTGTGTTATAGAGATACCTAGGTAGTATCTGTAGCACTACATGACAGGTAATGGTGCTGTTATCTAGTGCTCTTGCTAATGTATAATACTGTGTGTTATAGAGATACCTAGTTAGTATCTGTAGCACTACATGACAGGTAATAGTGCTGTTATCTAGTGCTCTTGCTAATGTATAATACTGTGTGTTATAGAGATACCTAGGTAGTATCTGTAGCACTATATGACAGGTAATAGTGCTGTTATCTAGTGCTCTTGCTAATGTATAATACTGTGTGTTATAGAGATACCTAGGTAGTATCTGTAGCACTATATGACAGGCAATAGTGCTGTTATCTAGTGCTTTTCCTAATGTATAATATTGTGTTATATCTATGTAGTATCTGTAGCACTACATGACAGGTAATAGTGCTGTTATCTAGTGCTCTTGCTAATGTATAATATTGTGTTATAGAGATACCTAGGTAGTATCTGTAGCACTATATGACAGGTAATAGTGCTGTTATCTAGTGCTCTTGCTAATGTATAATACTGTGTGTTATAGAGATACCTAGGTAGTATCTGTAGCACTATATGACAGGCAATAGTGCTGTTATCTAGTGCTTTTCCTAATGTATAATATTGTGTTATATAGATACCTAGGTAGTATCTGTAGCACTACATGACAGGTAATAGTGCTGTTATCTAGTGCTCTTGCTAATGTATAATATTATGTGTTATAGAGATACCTAGGTAGTATCTGTAGGACTACATGACAGGTAATAGTGCTGTTATCTAGTGCTCTTGCTAATGTATAATATTATGTGTCTGATTTGCTGTATCTATATATTTCCCTACTGACCATAGGCGGTTGCCCCTTAGTCAGCGGCCGAGGCTGGGGGGGGGGCACTAGTCCATTGAGAAGGGATTATTAGAATTGCACTCTGTACCATAATGTGTAATAGATGATGAAAAATTGGAATTTTTGAAACAGCATAGTAACTATATATTGCACTTATATCTAATTTTATCACTGGGGGATTGTCTTGGAATTTTTGGTGGCCTTACTAACTTAGTAACCAAATTAATGTTCTGAATCCTATAGGTTCCCAATAAGGGCTTAGGTATACATTTATTGTCCATACTTGTCTAATGAAAGATATTTCTAAGGAAGTGAGCTACATTTTAATTACACTACTAGATCTCTTGTAGAGAAGATTTTATAGAGAATGTTTCATAGTCTGTATTCTAGTTTATACTTTTCTTTTATCCTCATGGTACTTCCTGACCCAGACTGGGTCCTATTCCTGATCACTATATTTATAATACTGAGGTTTTCAATCTGGGACCCAAGAGTGGTCTCCTGTTTGGTTATAGTACTTTCTATCACTATTATAATTTTATAAAATGTGGAAGTCCAAGAGTGGCCCCTAACGTTACTTAGAAAGTCTTATGGTAATAGCATACTTATATTACACATTTTACTTTTCTGACTGGGTGTGAGCAAACATTTATTTATTCTTACTGATCTAGCACTATGTTAATCTTCCCTTCTCTTGTATGTTTAGATCTTATGATGCAATGTATGTACTGTTGATGGTCTTACTGTACATACCCTGTCATTTATTAAGTTGTATGCTTTATTACAAAACCTCAATAAAAAAAAAAAAAAAAAAAATATGGGCAGCATATTGCTGCAGTACACTACCTGCATTTTGCGATCCCGGACGGACAGGATCGCTTGAGCGAACACCGCCCGTCCAGCAGATGATAAATGCCATCCAAAATACTTAGTTATACATAATGAGACAATTTTGCGATATACTTTCAGTATTTATTTTGCCCCCTTTTCATGTAAGTTAGCTCTGAAAATTGAGCAGTTTATAATTCACAGAACTTAAACTGCGGACTTTGTAAGGGTAACAATGCTACATATCTGTCCCTAGTTGGCTTTGTCAGATAACAACTGCAAAACAATGCACTCTATATTAGCATTATTGCCAGGGATAGCCTTTTTGTCTGAGGACTGTAGCCTTGATTGGCTCCTCCATATAAGGCAAATGGTGCGTGTAGTTTGGCTATTGATAAATTATTGCAGTAGAAAGGATAATTTGTTACTTAGAAAGTCTTATGGTAATAGCATACTTATATTACACATTTTACTTTTCTGACTGGGTGTGAGCAAACATTTATTTATTCTTATTGATCTAGCACTATGTTAATCTTCCCTTCTCTTGTATGTGTAGATCTTATGATGATATGTATGTACTGTTGATGGTCTTACTGTACATACCCTGTCATTTATTAAGTTGTATGCTTTATTACAAAACCTCAATAAAAAAAAATAAAAAAAAAAAATAAAAAAAAAAAATATGGGCAGCATATTGCTGCAGTACACTACCTGCATTTTGCGATCCCGGACAGACAGGATCGCTTGAGCGAACACCGCCCGTCCAGCAGATGATAAATGCCATCCAAAATACTTAGTTATACATAATGAGACAGTTTTGCGATATACTTTCAGTATTTATTTTGCCCCCTTTTCATGTAAGTTAGCTCTGAAAATTGAGCAGTTTATAATTCACAGAACTTAAACTGCGGACTTCGTAAGGGTAACACTGCTACATATCTGTCCCTAGTTGGCTTTGTCAGATAACAACTGCAAAACAATGCACTCTATATTAGCATTATTGCCAGGGATAGCCTTGTTGTCTGAGGACTGTAGCCTTGATTGGCATCCTGTATATAAGGCAAATGGTGCGTGTAGTTTGGCTATTGATAAATTATTGCAGTAGAAAGGATAATTTGTTTTAAAAACGTTAAAGTTTGTCTGTTATGTTATTCCAATAGCAGCACAACAGAAATGTCTTGTAATTACACCATGGGGTAGATTTATCATACCCCAGGCTGTCGGCATTTAACATTGCACAAGCACAAGCAGTTCTGGTGAACTGCTTGTGCAATGCCGCCCCCTGCAGATTTGCGGACAATCGACCGTTATCAGGGGTGTCAATCAAACCGAACCCCAGAGGCGGTGGACGAGTTAAGAAGCAGCGGTCTAAAGACTGCTGCTTCTTAAGTCCTGTTTCTAGCGAGCTTAAAGACTTGCATGGAAATAGCCACATTCTGCCCTTAATAAATCGGCCCCAGTGTGTACTGTCCCTTTAATAACCTCTCCAAGGTACTTATTCAGTTATTACAACACCCACAAGACTGCCCATGATTTGAGGATACTCATATAAAATCTTATTTACTCTCCAGATGTTAAAGCAAACTCAGACTTCTAAAGAACTGATAACATCTGAGAGCCTCAAAATATGTCTTTGATTTTGTTTTGATGTTTGGATAAAATGAGATTTTATTTACACTTTTATCCTTAAATCATGGGTATTTATGTATTATGAGAGTTCTGAATAATGAAGTGATCACCTTAAAGAGCTTAATAATTAGTATTTACTGTTAAGTAAAACCTATCGATATTCGTTTTAAAGGGACGTGAAACCCCAAATGTTTATTTCATTTTTCAAATAGAGAATACAGTTTTAAAAAGTTTCCAATTTACTTCTACTGTATTATAAAATTTGCTTCCTTCTCATGTTATTCTTTGCTGAAGAGATACCTAGGTAGGTAGTGTGCATGTCTGAAATACTACATGACAGGAAATAGTGCTGCCATCTAGTGCTCTTGTTAATGTATAATATTGTGTTATAGAGATACCTAGGTAGTATCTGTAGCACTACATAACAGGTAATAGTGCTGCCATCTAGTGCTCTTGCTAATGTATAATATTATGTTATAGGCACTACATGACAGGTAATAGTGCTGTTATCTAGTTTTCTTGCTAATGTATAATATTGTGTTATAGAGATACCGAGGTAGTATCTGTAGCACTACATGACAGGTAATAGTGCTGTTATCTAGTGCTCTTGCTAATGTATAATATTGTGTGTTATAGAGATACCTAGGTAGTATCTGTAGCACTACATGACAGGTAATAGTGCTGTTATCTAGTGCTCTTGCTAATGTATAATAGTGTGTGTTATAGAGATACCTAGGTAGTATCTGTAGCACTACATGACAGGTAATAGTGCTATTATCTAGTGCTCTTGCTAATGTATAATATTGTGTGTTATAGAGATACCTAGGTAGCATCTGTAGCACTACATGACAGGTAATAGTGCTGTTATCTAGTGCTCTTGCTAATGTATATTATTATGTGTTATAGAGATACCTAGGTAGTATCTGTAGCACTACATGATTGGTAATAGTGCTGTTATCTAGTGCTCTTGCTAATGTATAATATTGTGTGTTATAGAGATACCTAGGTAGCATCTGTAGCACTACATGACAGGTAATAGTGCTGTTATCTAGTGCTCTTGCTAATGTATAATACTGTGTGTTATAGAGATACCTAGGTAGCATCTGTAGCACTACATGACAGGTAATAGTGCTGTTATCTAGTGCTCTTGCTAATGTATAATATTGTGTTATAGAGATACCTAGGTAGTATCTGTAGCACTACATGACAGGTAATAGTGCTGTTATCTAGTGCTCTTGCTAATGTATAATGTTGTGTGTTATAGAGATACCTAGGTAGTATCTGTAGCACTACATAACAGGTAATAGTGCTATTATCAAGTGCTCTTGCTAATGTATAATATTGTGTGTTATAGAGATACCTAGGTAGTATCTGTAGCACTACATGACAGGTAATAGTGCTGTTATCTAGTGCTCTTGCTAATGTATAATACTGTGTGTTATAGAGATACCTAGTTAGTATCTGTAGCACTACATGACAGGTAATAGTGCTGTTATCTAGTGCTCTTGCTAATGTATAATACTGTGTGTTATAGAGATACCTAGGTAGTATCTGTAGCACTATATGACAGGTAATAGTGCTGTTATCTAGTGTTCTTGCTAATGTATAATACTGTGTGTTATAGAGATACCTAGGTAGTATCTGTAGCACTATATGACAGGCAATAGTGCTGTTATCTAGTGCTTTTCCTAATGTATAATATTGTATTATATAGATACCTAGGTAGTATCTGTAGCACTACATGACAGGTAATAGTGCTGTTATCTAGTGCTCTTGCTAATGTATAATTTTGTGTGTTATAGCGATACCTATGTAGTATCTGTAACACTACATGACAGGTAATAGTGCTGTTATCTAGTGCTCTTGCTAATGTATAATATTGTGTGTTATAGAGATACCTAGGTAGTAACTGTAGCACTACATGACAGGTAATAGTGCTGTTATCTAGTGCTCTTGCTAATGTATAATATTATGTTATAGAGATACCTAGGTAATATCTGTAGCACTACATGACAGGTAAAAGTGCTGTTATCTAGTGCTCTTGCTAATGTATAATAGTGTGTGTTATAGAGATACCTAGGTAGTATCTGTAGCACTACATGACAGGTAATAGTGCTGTTATCTAGTGCTCTTGCTAATGTATAATGTTGTGAGTTATAGAGATACCTAGGTAGTATCTGTAGCACTACATGACAGGTAATAGTGCTGTTATCTAGTGCTCTTGCTAATGTATAATACTGTGTGTTATAGAGATACCTAGTTAGTATCTGTAGCACTACATGACAGGTAATAGTGCTGTTATCTAGTGCTCTTGCTAATGTATAATATTGTGTGTTATAGAGATACCTAGGTAGTAACTGTAGCACTACATGACAGGTAATAGTGCTGTTATCTAGTGCTCTTGCTAATGTATAATAGTGTGTTATAGAGAAACCTAGGTAGTATCTGTAGCACTACATGGCAGGTAATAGTGCTGTTATCTAGTGCTCTTGCTAATGTATAATATTGTGTTATAGAGATACCTAGGTAGTATCTGTATCATTACATGACAGGTAATAGTGCTATTATCTAGTGCTCTTGCTAATGTATAATATTATGTTATAGAGATACCTAGGTAGTATCTGTAGCACTACATGAAATGTAATAGTGCTGTTATCTAGTGCTCTTACTAATGTATAATATTATGTGTTATAGAGATACCTAGGTAGTATCTGTAGCACTACATCACAGGTAATAGTGCTGTTATCTAGTGTTCGTGCTAATGTATAATAGTGTGCTATAGAGATACCTAGGTAGTATTTGTAGCACTACATGACAGGTAATAGTGCTGTTATCTAGTGCTCTTGCTAATGTATAATATTGTGTGTTATAGAGATACCTAGGTAGTATCTGTAGCACTACATGACAGTTAATAATGCTATTATCTAGTGCTCTTGCTAATGTATAATACTGTGTGTTATAGAGATACCTAGGTAGCATCTGTAGCACTACATGACAGGTAATAGTGCTGTTATCCAGTTCTCTTGCTAATGTATAATAATGTGTGTTATAGAGATACCTATGAAGTATCTGTAGCACTACATGACAGGTAATAGTGCTGTTATCTAGTGCTCTTGCTAATGTATAATATTATGTGTTATAGAGATACCTAGGTAGTAACTGTAGCACTACATGACAGGTAATAGTGTTGTTATCTAGTGCTCTTGCTAATGTATAATAGTGTGTTATAGAGATACCTAGGCAGTATCTGTAGCACTACATGACAGAAAATAGTGCTACCCTCTAGTGCTCTTGCTAATGTATAATATTGTGTGTTATAAAAATACCTAGGTAGTAATTGTAGCACTACATGAGAGGTAATAGTGCTGTTATCTAGTGTTCTTGCTAATGTATAATATTGTGTTATAGAGATACCTAGGTAGTATCTGTAGCACTACATGACAGGTAATAGTGCTGTTATCTAGTGCTCTTGCTAATGTATAATATTGTGTGTTATAGAGATACCTAGGTAGTATCTGTAGCACTACATGACAGGTAAAAGTGCTGTTATCTAGTGCTCTTGCTAATGTATAATAGTGTGTGTTATAGAGATACCTAGGTAGTATCTGTAGCACTACATGACAGGTAATAGTGCTATTATCTAGTGCTCTTGCTAATGTATAATATTGTGTGTTATAGAGATACCTAGGTAGCATCTGTAGCACTACATGACAGGTAATAGTGCTGTTATCTAGTGCTCTTGCTAATGTATAATACTGTGTGTTATAGAGATACCTAGTTAGTATCTGTAGCTCTACATGACAGGTAATAGTGCTGTTATCTAGTGCTCTTGCTAATGTATAATACTGTGTGTTATAGAGATACATAGGTAGCATCTGTAGCACTACATGACAGGTAATAGTGCTGTTATCTAGTGCTCTTGCTAATGTATAATATTGTGTTATAGAGATACCTAGGTAGTATCTGTAGCACTACATGACAGGTAATAGTGCTGTTATCTAGTGCTCTTCCTAATGTATAATGTTGTGTGTTATAGAGATACCTAGGTAGTATCTGTAGCACTACATGACAGGTAATAGTGCTGTTATCTAGTGCTCTTGCTAATGTATAATACTGTGTGTTATAGAGATACCTAGGTAGTATCTGTAGCACTATATGACAGGCAATAGTGCTGTTATCTAGTGCTTTTCCTAATGTATAATATTGTATTATATAGATACCTAGGTAGTATCTGTAGCACTACATGACAGGTAATAGTGCTGTTATCTAGTGCTCTTGCTAATGTATAATTTTGTGTGTTATAGCGATACCTATGTAGTATCTGTAGCACTACATGACAGGTAATAGTGCTGTTATCTAGTGCTCT
Source organism: Bombina bombina (assembly GCF_027579735.1). Taxonomy (NCBI): domain Eukaryota; kingdom Metazoa; phylum Chordata; class Amphibia; order Anura; family Bombinatoridae; genus Bombina; species Bombina bombina. The sequence goes on from NC_069505.1 coordinate 426,956,601, forward strand.
TGCTAATGTATAATACTGTGTGTTATAGAGATACCTAGTTAGTATCTGTAGCACTACATGACAGATAATAGTGCTGTTATCTAGTGCTCTTGCTAATGTATAATATTGTGTGTTATAGAGAAACCTAGGTAGTAGCTGTAGCACTACATGACAGGTAATAGTGCTGTTATCTAGTGCTCTTGCTAATGTATAATAGTGTGTTATAGAGAAACCTAGGTAGTATCTGTAGCACTACATGGCAGGTAATAGTGCTGTTATCTAGTGCTCTTGCTAATGTATAATATTGTGTTATAGAGATACCTAGGTAGTATCTGTATCATTACATGACAGGTAATAGTGCTGTTATCTAGTGCTCTTGCTAATGTATAATATTGTGTTATAGAGATACCTATGTAGTATCTGTAGCACTACATGACAGGTAATAGTGCTATTATCTAGTGCTCTTGCTAATGTATAATATTATGTTATAGAGATACCTAGGTAGTATCTGTAGCACTACATGAAATGTAATAGTGCTGTTATCTAGTGCTCTTACTAATGTATAATATTATGTGTTATAGAGATACCTAGGTAGTATCTGTAGCACTACATCACAGGTAATAGTGCTGTTATCTAGTGTTCGTGCTAATGTATAATAGTGTGCTATAGAGATACCTAGGTAGTATTTGTAGCACTACATGACAGGTAATAGTGCTGTTATCTAGTGCTCTTGCTAATGTATAATATTGTGTGTTATAGAGATACCTAGGTAGTATCTGTAGCACTACATGACAGTTAATAATGCTATTATCTAGTGCTCTTGCTAATGTATAATACTGTGTGTTATAGAGATACCTAGGTAGCATCTGTAGCACTACATGACAGGTAATAGTGCTGTTATCCAGTTCTCTTGCTAATGTATAATATTGCGTGTTATAGAGATACCTATGAAGTATCTGTAGCACTACATGACAGGTAATAGTGCTGTTATCTAGTGCTCTTGCTAATGTATAATATTATGTGTTATAGAGATACCTAGGTAGTAACTGTAGCACTACATGACAGGTAATAGTGTTGTTATCTAGTGCTCTTGCTAATGTATAATACTGTGTGTTATAGAGATACCTATGTAGTATCTGTAGCACTATATGACAGGCAATAGTGCTGTTATCTAGTGCTTTTCCTAATGTATAATATTGTGTTATAGCGATACCTATGTAGTATCTGTAGCACTACATGACAGGTAATAGTGCTGTTATCTAGTGCTCTTGCTAATGTATAATATTGTGTGTTATAGAGATACCTAGGTAGTAACTGTAGCACTACATGACAGGTAATAGTGCTGTTATCTAGTGCTTTTCCTAATGTATAATATTGTGTTATAGAGATACCTAGGTAGTATCTGTAGCACTACATGACAGGTAATAGTGCTGTTATCTAGTGCTCTTGCTAATGTATAATAGTGTGTGTTATAGAGATACCTAGGTAGTATCTGTAGCACTACATGACAGGTAATAGTGCTGTTATCTAGTGCTCTTGCTAATGTATAATACTGTGTGTTATAGAGATACCTAGGTAGCATCTGTAGCACTACATGACAGGTAATAGTGCTGTTATCTAGTGCTCTTGCTAATGTATAATATTGTGTTATAGAGATACCTAGGTAGTACCTGTAGCACTACATGACAGGTAATAGTGCTGTTATCTAGTGCTCTTCCTAATGTATAATGTTGTGTGTTATAGAGATACCTAGGTAGTATCTGTAGCACTACATGACAGGTAATAGTGCTGTTATCTAGTGCTCTTGCTAATGTATAATACTGTGTGTTATAGAGATACCTAGGTAGCATCTGTAGCACTACATGACAGGTAATAGTGCTGTTATCTAGTGCTCTTGCTAATGTATAATATTGTGTTATAGAGATACCTAGGTAGTATCTGTAGCACTATATGACAGGTAATAGTGCTGTTATCTAGTGCTCTTGCTAATGTATAATACTGTGTGTTATAGAGATACCTAGGTAGTATCTGTAGCACTATATGACAGGCAATAGTGCTGTTATCTAGTGCTTTTCCTAATGTATAATATTGTGTTATATAGATACCTAGGTAGTATCTGTAGCACTACATGACAGGTAATAGTGCTGTTATCTAGTGCTCTTGCTAATGTATAATTTTGTGTGTTATAGCGATACCTATGTAGTATCTGTAGCACTACATGACAGGTAATAGTGCTGTTATCTAGTGCTCTTGCTAATGTATAATATTGTGTGTTATAGAGATACCTAGGTAGTAACTGTAGCACTACATGACAGGTAATAGTGCTGTTATCTAGTGCTCTTGCTAATGTATAATAGTGTGTTATAGAGATACCTAGGTAGTATCTGTAGCACTACATGACAGGTAAAAGTGCTGTTATCTAGTGCTCTTGCTAATGTATAATAGTGTGTGTTATAGAGATACCTAGGTAGTATCTGTAGCACTACATGACAGGTAATAGTGCTGTTATCTAGTGCTCTTGCTAATGTATAATGTTGTGTGTTATAGAGATACCTAGGTAGTATCTGTAGCACTACATGACAGGTAATAGTGCTGTTATCTAGTGCTCTTGCTAATGTATAATACTGTGTGTTATAGAGATACCTAGTTAGTATCTGTAGCACTACATGACAGGTAATAGTGCTGTTATCTAGTGCTCTTGCTAATGTATAATATTGTGTGTTATAGAGATACCTAGGTAGTAACTGTAGCACTACATGACAGGTAATAGTGCTGTTATCTAGTGCTCTTGCTAATGTATAATATTGTGTGTTATAGAGATACCTAGGTAGTATCTGTAGCACTACATGACAGGTAATAGTGCTGTTATCTAGTGCTCTTGCTAATGTATAATATTGTTTTATAGAGATACCTAGGTAGTATCTGTAGCACTACATGACAGGTAATAGTGCTATTATCTAGTGCTCTTGCTAATGTATAATATTATGTTATAGAGATACCTAGGTAGTATCTGTAGTACTACATGACAGAAAATAGTGCTACCATCTAGTGCTCTTGCTAATGTATAATATTGTGTGTTATAGAGATACCTAGGTAGTATCTGTAGCACTACATGACAGGTATTAGTGCTGTTATCTAGTGCTCTTGCTAATGTATAATAGTGTGTTATAGAGATACCTAGGTAGTATCTGTAGCACTACATGACAGGTAATAGTGCTGTTATCTAGTGCTCTTGCTAATGTATAATAGTGTGTTATAGAGATACCTAGGTAGTATCTGTAGCACTACATGACAGGTAATAGTGCTGTTATCTAGTGCTCTTGCTAATGTATAATATTGTTTGTTATAGAGATACCTAGGTAGCATCTGTAGCACTACATGACAGGTAATAGTGCTGTTATCTAGTGCTCTTGCTAATGTATAATATTATGTGTTATAGAGATACCTAGGTAGTATCTGTAGCACTACATGACAGGTAATAGTGCTGTTATCTAGTGCTCTTGCTAATGTATAATATTGTGTGTTATAGAGATACCTAGGTAGTATCTGTAGCACTACATGACAGGTAATAGTGCTGTTATCTAGTGCTCTTGCTAATGTATAATATTATGTTATAGAGATACCTAGGTAGTATCTGTAGCACTACATGACAGGTAATAGTGCTGTTATCTAGTGCTCTTGCTAATGTATAATATTGTGTGTTATAGAGATACCTAGGTAGTATCTGTAGCACTACATGACAGGTAATAGTGCTGTTATCTAGTGCTCTTGCTAATGTATAATATTGTGTGTTATAGAGATACCTAGGTAGTATCTGTAGCACTACATGACAGGTAATAGTGCTATTATCTAGTGCTCTTGCTAATGTATAATATTGTGTGTTATAGAGATACCTAGGTAGTATCTGTAGCACTACATGACAGGTAATAGTGCTGTTATCTAGTGCTCTTGCTAATGTATAATACTGTGTGTTATAGAGATACCTAGGTAGCATCTGTAGCACTACATGACAGGTAATAGTGCTGTTATCCAGTTCTCTTGCTAATGTATAATATTGTGTGTTATAGAGATACCTATGAAGTATCTGTAGCACTACATGACAGGTAATAGTGCTGTTATCTAGTGCTCTTGCTAATGTATAATATTATGTGTTATAGAGATACCTACGTAGTAACTGTAGCACTACATGACAGGTAATAGTGTTGTTATCTAGTGCTCTTGCTAATGTATAATACTGTGTGTTATAGAGATACCTAGGTAGAATCTGTAGCACTACATGACAGGCAATAGTGCTGTTATCTAGTGCTCTTTCCTAATGTATAATATTGTGTTATAGCGATACCTAGGTAGTATCTGTAGCACTACATGACAGGTAATAGTGCTGTTATCTAGTGCTCTTGCTAATGTATAATATTGTGTGTTATAGAGATACCTAGGTAGTAACTGTAGCACTACATGACAGGTAATAGTGCTGTTATCTAGTGCTCTTCCTAATGTATAATATTGTGTTATAGAGATACCTAGGTAGTATCTGTAGCACTACATGACAGGTAATAGTGCTGTTATCTAGTGCTCTTGCTAATGTATAATATTGTGTGTTATAGAGATACCTAGGTAGTATCTGTAGCACTACATGACAGGTAATAGTGCTGTTATCTAGTGCTCTTGCTAATGTATAATACTGTGTGTTATAGAGATACCTAGGTAGCATCTGTAGCACTACATGACAGGTAATAGTGCTGTTATCTAGTGCTCTTGCTAATGTATAATATTGTGTTATAGAGATACCTAGGTAGTATCTGTAGCACTACATGACAGGTAATAGTGCTGTTATCTAGTGCTCTTCCTAATGTATAATGTTGTGTGTTATAGAGATACCTAGGTAGTATCTGTAGCACTACATGACAGGTAATAGTGCTGTTATCTAGTGTTCTTGCTAATGTATAATACTGTGTGTTATAGAGATACCTAGGTAGCATCTGTAGCACTACATGACAGGTAATAGTGCTGTTATCTAGTGCTCTTGCTAATGTATAATATTGTGTTATAGAGATACCTAGGTAGCATCTGTAGCACTATATGACAGGTAATAGTGCTGTTATCTAGTGCTCTTGCTAATGTATAATACTGTGTGTTATAGAGATACCTAGGTAGTATCTGTAGCACTATATGACAGGCAATAGTGCTGTTATCTAGTGCTTTTCCTAATGTATAATATTGTGTTATATAGATACCTAGGTAGTATCTGTAGCACTACATGACAGGTAATAGTGCTGTTATCTAGTGCTCTTGCTAATGTATAATTTTGTGTGTTATAGCGATACCTATGTAGTATCTGTAGCACTACATGACAGGTAATAGTGCTGTTATCTAGTGCTCTTGCTAATGTATAATATTGTGTGTTATAGAGATACCTAGGTAGTAACTGTAGCACTACATGACAGGTAATAGTGCTGTTATCTAGTGCTCTTGCTAATGTATAATAGTGTGTTATAGAGATACCTAGGTAGTATCTGTAGCACTACATGACAGGTAATAGTGCTGTTATCTAGTGCTCTTGCTAATGTATAATAGTGTGTGTTATAGAGATACCTAGGTAGTATCTGTAGCACTACATGACAGGTAATAGTGCTGTTATCTAGTGCTCTTGCTAATGTATAATATTGTGTGTTATAGAGATACCTAGGTAGTATCTGTAGCACTACATGACAGGTAATAGTGCTGTTATCTAGTGCTCTTGCTAATGTATAATACTGTGTGTTATAGAGATACCTAGGTAGTATCTGTAGCACTACATGACAGGTAATAGTGCTGTTATCTAGTGCTCTTGCTAATGTATAATATTGTGTGTTATAGAGATACCTAGGTAGTAACTGTAGCACTACATGACAGGTAATAGTGCTGTTATCTAGTGCTCTTGCTAATGTATAATATTGTGTGTTATAGAGATACCTACGTAGTATCTGTATCATTACATGACAGGTAATAGTGCTGTTATCTAGTGCTCTTGCTAATGTATAATATTGTTTTATAGAGATACCTAGGTAGTATCTGTAGCACTACATGACAGGTAATAGTGCTATTATCTAGTGCTCTTGCTAATGTATAATATTATGTTATAGAGATACCTAGGTAGTATCTGTAGCACTACATGACAGAAATAGTGCTACCATCTAGTGCTCTTGCTAATGTATAATATTGTGTGTTATAAAATACCTAGGTAGTATCTGTAGCACTACATGAGAGGTATTAGTGCTGTTATCTAGTGCACTTGCTAATGTATAATAGTGTGTTATAGAGATACCTAGGTAGTATCTGTAGCACTACATGACAGATAATAGTGCTGTTATCTAGTGCTCTTGCTAATGTATAATATTGTGTGTTATAGAAATACCTAGGTAGTAATCTGTAGCACTACATGACAGGTAATAGTGCTGTTATCTAGTGTTCTTGCTAATGTATAATATGTGTGTTATAGAGATACCTAGGTAGTATCTGTAGCACTACATGACAGGTAATAGTGCTATTATCTAGTGCTCTTGCTAATGTATAATATTGTTTGTTATAGAGATACCTAGGTAGCATCTGTAGCACTACATGACAGGTAATAGTGCTGTTATCTAGTGCTCTTGCTAATGTATAATATTATGTGTTATAGAGATACCTAGGTAGTATCTGTAGCACTACATGACTGGTAATAGTGCTGTTATCTAGTGCTCTTGCTAATGTATAATATTGTGTGTTATAGAGATACCTAGGTAGCATCTGTAGCACTACATGACAGGTAATAGTGCTGTTATCTAGTGCTCTTGCTAATGTATAATATTATGTTATAGAGATACCTAGGTAGTATCTGTAGCACTACATAACAGGTAATAGTGCTATTATCTACTGCTCTTGCTAATGTATAATATTGTGTGTTATAGAGATACCTAGGTAGTATCTGTAGCACTACATGACAGGTAATAGTGCTGTTATCTAGTGCTCTTGCTAATGTATAATACTGTGTGTTATAGAGATACCTAGTTAGTATCTGTAGCACTACATGACAGGTAATAGTGCTGTTATCTAGTGCTCTTGCTAATGTATAATACTGTGTGTTATAGAGATACCTAGGTAGCATCTGTAGCACTACATGACAGGTAATAGTGCTGTTATCTAGTGCTCTTGCTAATGTATAATATTGTGTTATAGAGATACCTAGGTAGTATCTGTAGCACTACATGACAGGTAATAGTGCTGTTATCTAGTGCTCTTGCTAATGTATAATGTTGTGTGTTATAGAGATACCTAGGTAGTATCTGTAGCACTACATAACAGGTAATAGTGCTATTATCTAGTGCTCTTGCTAATGTATAATATTGTGTGTTATAGAGATACCTAGGTAGTATCTGTAGCACTACATGACAGGTAATAGGTGCTGTTATCTAGTGCTCTTGCTAATGTATAATACTGTGTGTTATAGAGATACCTAGTTAGTATCTGTAGCACTACATGACAGGTAATAGTGCTGTTATCTAGTGCTCTTGCTAATGTATAATACTGTGTGTTATAGAGATACCTAGGTAGTATCTGTAGCACTACATGACAGGTAATAGTGCTGTTATCTAGTGCTCTTGCTAATGTATAATACTGTGTGTTATAGAGATACCTAGGTAGTATCTGTAGCACTATATGACAGGCAATAGTGCTGTTATCTAGTGCTTTTCCTAATGTATAATATTGTGTTATATCTATGTAGTATCTGTAGCACTACATGACAGGTAATAGTGCTGTTATCTAGTGCTCTTGCTAATGTATAATATTGTGTTATAGAGATACCTAGGTAGTATCTGTAGCACTATATGACAGGTAATAGTGCTGTTATCTAGTGCTCTTGCTAATGTATAATACTGTGTGTTATAGAGATACCTAGGTAGTATCTGTAGCACTATATGACAGGCAATAGTGCTGTTATCTAGTGCTTTTCCTAATGTATAATATTGTGTTATATAGATACCTAGGTAGTATCTGTAGCACTACATGACAGGTAATAGTGCTGTTATCTAGTGCTCTTGCTAATGTATAATATTATGTGTTATAGAGATACCTAGGTAGTATCTGTAGGACTACATGACAGGTAATAGTGCTGTTATCTAGTGCTCTTGCTAATGTATAATATTATGTGTCTGATTTGCTGTATCTATATATTTCCCTACTGACCATAGGCGGTTGCCCCTTAGTCAGCGGCCGAGGCTGGGGGGGGGGGGCACTAGTCCATTGAGAAGGGATTATTAGAATTGCACTCTGTACCATAATGTGTAATAGATGATGAAAAATTGGAATTTTTGAAACAGCATAGTAACTATATATTGCACTTATATCTAATTTTATCACTGGGGGATTGTCTTGGAATTTTTGGTGGCCTTACTAACTTAGTAACCAAATTATTGTTCTGAATCCTATAGGTTCCCAATAAGGGTTTAGTTATACATTTATTGTCCATACTTGTCTAATGAAAGATAGTTCTAAGGAAGTGAGCTACATTTTAATTACACTACTAGATCTCTTGTAGAGAAGATTTTATAGAGAATATTTCATAGTCTGTATTATAGTTTATACTTTTCTTTTATCCTCATGGTACTTCCTGACCCAGACTGGGTCCTATTCTTGATCACTATATTTATAAAACTGAGGTTTTCAATCTGGGACCCAAGAGTGGTCTCCTGTTTGGTTATAGTACTTTCTATCACTATTATAATTTTATATAATGTGGAAGTCCAAGAGTGGCCCCTAACGTTACTTAGAAAGTCTTATGGTAATAGCATACTTATATTACACATTTTACTTTTCTGACTGGGTGTGAGCAAACATTTATTTATTCTTATTGATCTAGCACTATGTTAATCTTCCCTTCTCTTGTATGTTTAGATCTTCTGATGCAATGTATGTACTGTTGATGGTCTTACTGTACATACCCTGTCATTTATTAAGTTGTATGCTTTATTACAAAACCTCAATAAAAAAATAAAAAAAAAAATATGGGCAGCATATTGCTGCAGTACACTACCTGCATTTTGCGATCCCGGACGGACAGGATCGCTTGAGCGAACACTGCCTGTCCAGCAGATGATAAATGCCATCCAAAATACTTAGTTATACATAATGAGACAATTTTGCGATATACTTTCAGTATTTATTTTGCCCCCTTTTCATGTAAGTTAGCTCTGAAAATTGAGCAGTTTATAATTCACAGAACTTAAACTGCGGACTTTGTAAGGGTAACAATGCTACATATCTGTCCCTAGTTGGCTTTGTCAGATAACAACTGCAAAACAATGCACTCTATATTAGCATTATTGCCAGGGATAGCCTTTTTGTCTGAGGACTGTAGCCTTGATTGGCTCCTCCATATAAGGCAAATGGTGCGTGTAGTTTGGCTATTGATAAATTATTGCAGTAGAAAGGATAATTTGTTTTAAAAACGTTAAAGTTTGTCTGTTATGTTATTCCAATAGCAGCACAACAGAAATGTCTTGTAATTACACCATGGGGTAGATTTATCATACCCCAGGCTGTCGGCATTTAACATTGCACAAGCACAAGCAGTTCTGGTGAACTGCTTGTGCAATGCCGCCCCCTGCAGATTTGCGGACAATCGACCGTTATCAGGGGTGTCAATCAAACCGAACCCCAGAGGCGGTGGACGAGTTAAGGAGCAGTGGTCTTAAGACTGCTGCTTCTTAAGTCCTGTTTCTAGCGAGCTTAAAGACTTGCATGGAAATAGCCACATTCTGCTCTTAATAAATCGGCCCCAGTGTGTACTGTCCCTTTAATAACCTCTCCAAGATACTTATTCAGTTATTACAACACCCACAAGACTGCCCATGATTTGAGGATACTCATATAAAAAATTATTTACTCTCCAGATGTTAAAGCAAACTCAGACTTCTAAAGAACTGATAACATCTGAGAGCCTCAAAATATGTCTTTGATTTTGTTTTGATGTTTGGATAAAATGAGATTTTATTTATACTTTTATCCTTAAATCATGGGTATTTATGTATTATGAGAGTTCTGAATAATGAAGTGATCACCTTAAAGAGCTTAATAATTAGTATTTACTGTTAAGTAAAACCTATCGATATTCGTTTTAAAGGGACGTGAAACCCCAAATGTTTATTTCATTTTTCAGATAGAGAATACAGTTTTAAAAAGTTTCCAATGTACTTCTACTATAAAATTTGCTTCCTTCTCATGTTATTCTTTGCTGAAGAGATACCTAGGTAGGTAGTGTGCATGTCTGAAATACTACATGACAGGAAATAGTGCTGCCATCTAGTGCTCTTGTTAATGTATAATATTGTGTGTTATAGAGATACCTAGGTAGTATCTGTAGCACTACATGACAGGTAATAGTGCTGTTATCTAGTGCTCTTGCTAATGTATAATATTATGTTATAGGCACTACATGACAGGTAATAGTGCTGTTATCTAGTACTCTTGCTAATGTATAATATTGTGTGTTATAGAGATACCTAGGTAGTATCTGTAGCACTACATGACAGGTAATAGTGCTGTTATCTAGTGCTTTTGCTAATGTATAATATTATGTGTTATAGAGATACCTAGGTAGTATCTGTAGCACTACATGACAGGTAATAGTGCTGTTATCTAGTGCTCTTGCTAATGTATAATATTGTGTGTTATAGTGATACCTAGGTAGTATCTGTAGCACTACATGACTGGTAATAGTGCTGTTATCTAGTACTCTTGCTAATGTATAATATTGTGTGTTATAGAGATACCTAGGTAGTATCTAAAGCACTACATGACAGGTAATAGTGCTGTTATCTAGTGCTCTTGCTAATGTATAATATTGTGTTATAGAGATACATAGGTAGTATCTGTAGCACTACATGACAGGTAATAGTGCTGTTATCTAGTGCTCTTGCTAATGTATAATATTGTGTTATAGAGATACCTAGGTAGTATCTGTAGCACTACATGACAGGTAATAGTGCTATTATCTAGTGCTCTTGCTAATGTATAATATTGTGTGTTATAGAGATACCTAGGTAGTATCTGTAGCACTACATGACAGGTAATAGTGCTATTATCTAGTGCTCTTGCTAATGTATAATACTGTGTGTTATAGAGATACTTAGTTAGTATCTGTAGAACTACATGACAGGTAATAGTGCTGTTATCTAGTGCTCTTGCTAATGTATAATATTGTGTGTTATAGAGATACCTAGGTAGCATCTGTAGCACTACATGACAGGTAATAGTGCTGTTATCTAGTGCTCTTGCTAATGTATAATATTATGTTATAGAGATACCTAGGTAGTACCTGTAGCACTACATGACAGGTAATAGTGCTGTTATCTAGTGCTCTTCCTAATGTATAATGTTGTGTGTTATAGAGATACCTAGGTAGTATCTGTAGCACTACATGACAGGTAATAGTGCTGTTATCTAGTGTTCTTGCTAATGTATAATACTGTGTGTTATAGAGATACCTAGGTAGCATCTGTAGCACTACATGACAGGTAATAGTGCTGTTATCTAGTGCTCTTGCTAATGTATAATATTGTGTTATAGAGATACCTAGGTAGCATCTGTAGCACTATATGACAGGTAATAGTGCTGTTATCTAGTGCTCTTGCTAATGTATAATACTGTGTGTTATAGAGATACCTAGGTAGTATCTGTAGCACTATATGACAGGCAATAGTGCTGTTATCTAGTGCTTTTCCTAATGTATAATATTGTGTTATATAGATACCTAGGTAGTATCTGTAGCACTACATGACAGGTAATAGTGCTGTTATCTAGTGCTCTTGCTAATGTATAATTTTGTGTGTTATAGCGATACCTATGTAGTATCTGTAGCACTACATGACAGGTAATAGTGCTGTTATCTAGTGCTCTTGCTAATGTATAATATTGTGTGTTATAGAGATACCTAGGTAGTAACTGTAGCACTACATGACAGGTAATAGTGCTGTTATCTAGTGCTCTTGCTAATGTATAATAGTGTGTTATAGAGATACCTAGGTAGTATCTGTAGCACTACATGACAGGTAAAAGTGCTGTTATCTAGTGCTCTTGCTAATGTATAATAGTGTGTGTTATAGAGATACCTAGGTAGTATCTGTAGCACTACATGACAGGTAATAGTGCTGTTTTCTAGTGCTCTTGCTAATGTATAATGTTGTGTGTTATAGAGATACCTAGGTAGTATCTGTAGCACTACATGACAGGTAATAGTGCTGTTATCTAGTGCTCTTGCTAATGTATAATACTGTGTGTTATAGAGATACCTAGTTAGTATCTGTAGCACTACATGACAGGTAATAGTGCTGTTATCTAGTGCTCTTGCTAATGTATAATATTGTGTGTTATAGAGATACCTAGGTAGTAACTGTAGCACTACATGACAGGTAATAGTGCTGTTATCTAGTGCTCTTGCTAATGTATAATATTGTGTGTTATAGAGATACCTACGTAGTATCTGTATCATTACATGACAGGTAATAGTGCTGTTATCTAGTGCTCTTGCTAATGTATAATATTGTTTTATAGAGATACCTAGGTAGTATCTGTAGCACTACATGACAGGTAATAGTGCTATTATCTAGTGCTCTTGCTAATGTATAATATTATGTTATAGAGATACCTAGGTAGTATCTGTAGCACTACATGACAGAAAATAGTGCTACCATCTAGTGCTCTTGCTAATGTATAATATTGTGTGTTATAAAAATACCTAGGTAGTAATTGTAGCACTACATGAGAGGTATTAGTGCTGTTATCTAGTGCACTTGCTAATGTATAATAGTGTGTTATAGAGATACCTAGGTAGTATATGTAGCACTACATGACAGATAATAGTGCTGTTATCTAGTGCTCTTGCTAATGTATAATATTGTGTGTTATAAAAATACCTAGGTAGTAATTGTAGCACTACATGACAGGTAATAGTGCTGTTATCTAGTGTTCTTGCTAATGTATAATAGTGTGTTATAGAGATACCTAGGTAGTATATGTAGCACTACATGACAGGTAATAGTGCTATTATCTAGTGCTCTTGCTAATGTATAATATTGTTTGTTATAGAGATACCTAGGTAGCATCTGTAGCACTACATGACAGGTAATAGTGCTGTTATCTAGTGCTCTTGCTAATGTATAATATTATGTGTTATAGAGATACCTAGGTAGTATCTGTAGCACTACATGACTGGTAATAGTGCTGTTATCTAGTGCTCTTGCTAATGTATAATATTGTGTGTTATAGAGATACCTAGGTAGCATCTGTAGCACTACATGACAGGTAATAGTGCTGTCATCTAGTGCTCTTGCTAATGTATAATATTATGTGTTATAGAGATACCTAGGTAGTATCTGTAGCACTACATGACAGGTAATAGTGCTGTTATCTAGTGCTCTTGCTAATGTATAATATTGTGTGTTATAGAGATACCTAGGTAGTAACAGTAGCACTACATGACAGGTAATAGTGTTGTTATCTAGTGCTCTTGCTAATGTATAATAGTGCGTTATAGAGATACCTAGGTAGTATCTGTAGCACTACATGACAGAAAATAGTGCTACCATCTAGTGCTCTTGCTAATGTATAGTACTGTGTGTTATAGAGATACCTAGGTAGTATCTGTAGCACTACATGACAGGTAATAGTGCTGTTATCTAGTGCTCTTGCTAATGTATAATATTGTGTGTTATAGAGATACCTAGGTAGTAACTGTAGCACTACATGACATGTAATAGTGTTGTTATCTAGTGCTCTTGCTAATGTATAATATTGTGTGTTATAGAGATACCTAGGTAGTATCTGTAGCACTACATGACAGAAAATAGTGCTACCATTTAGTGCTCTTGCTAATGTATAATATTGTGTGTTATAGAGATACCTAGGTAGTATCTGTAGCACTACATGACAGGTAATAGTGCTGTTATCTAGTGCTCTTGCTAATGTATAATATTGTGTGTTATAAAAATACCTAGGTAGTAATTGTAGCACTGCATGACAGGTAATAGTGCTGTTATCTAGTGCTCTTGCTAATGTATAATAGTGTGTTATAGAGATACCTAGGTAGTATATGTAGCACTACATGACAGGTAATAGTGCTGTTATCTAGTGCTCTTGCTAATGTATAATATTGTGTGTTATAGAGATACCTAGGTAGTATCTGTAGCACTACATGACAGGTAATAGTGCTGTTATCTAGTGCTCTTGCTAATGTATAATATTGTGTGTTATAGAGATACCTAGGTAGTATCTGTAGCACTACATGACAGGTAATAGTGCTGTCATCTAGTGCTCTTGCTAATGTATAATATTGTGTGTTATAGAGATACCTAGGTAGTATCTGTAGCACTACATGACAGGTAATAGTGCTGTTATCTAGTGCTCTTGCTAATGTATAATATTGTGTTATAGAGATACCTAGGTAGTATCTGTAGCATTACATGACAGGTAATAGTGCTTTTATCTATTGCTCTTGCTAATGTATAATATTGTGTTATAGAGATACCTATGTAGTATCTGTAGCACTACATGATAGGTAATAGTGCTATTATCTAGTGCTCTTGCTAATGTATAATATAATGTTATAGAGATACCTAGGTAGTATCTGTAGCACTACATGACAGGTAATAGTGCTGTTATCTAGTGCTCTTACTAATGTATAATATTATGTGTTATAGAGATACCTAGGTTATCTATAGCACTACATGACAGGTAATAATACTGTTATCTAGTGCTCTTGCTAATGTATAGTATTGTGTGTTATAGAGATACCTAGGTAGTATCTGTAGCACTACATGACAGGTAATAGTGCTGTTATCTAGTGATCTTGCTAATGTATAATATTGTGTGTTATAGAGATACCTATGAAGTATCTGTAGCACTACATGACAGGTAATAGTGCTGTTATCTAGTGCTCTTGCTAATGTATAATATTGTATGTTATAGATACCTAGGTAGCATCTGTAGCACTACATGACGGGTAATAGTGCTATTATCTAGTGCTCTTGCTAATGTATAATATTATGTTATAGAGATACCTAGGTAGTATCTGTAGCACTACATGACAGGTAATAGTGCTGTTATCTAGTGCTCTTGCTAATGTATAATATTATGTGTTATGGAGATACCTAGGTAGCATCTGTAGCACTACATGACAGGTAATAGTGCTAATATCTAGTGCTCTTGCTAATGTATAATATTATGTGTTATAGAGATACCTAGGTAGCATCTGTAGCACTACATGACAGGTAATAGTGCTGTTATCTAGTACTCTTGCTAATGTATAATATTGTGTGTTATAGAGATACCTAGGTAGCATCTGTAGCACTACATGACAGGTAATAGTGCTGTTATCTAGTGCTCTTGCTAATGTATAATATTATGTGCTATAGAGATACCTAGGTAGTATATGTAGCACTATATGACAGGTAATAGTGCTTTTATCTAGTGCTCTTGCCAATGTATAATGTTGTGTGTTATAGAGATACCTAGGTAGTATCTGTAGCACTACATGACAGGTAATAGTGCTGTTATCTAGTGCACTTGCTAAGGTATAATATTGTGTGTTATAGAGATACCTAGGTAGTATCTGTAGCACTACATGGCAGGTAATAGTGCTGTTATCTAGTGCTCTTGCTAAGGTATAATATTGTGTTATATAGATACCTAGGTAGTATCTGTAGCACTACATGACAGGTAATAGTGCTGTTATCTAGTGCTCTTGCTAATGTATAATATTATGTGCTATAGAGATACCTAGGTAGTATCTGTAGCACTACATGACAGGTAATAGTGCTGTTATCTAGTGCTCTTGCTAATGTATAATACTATGTTATAGAGATACCTAGGTAGCATCTGTAGCACTACATGACAGGTAATAGTGCTGTTATCTAGTGCTCTTGCTAATGTATAATATTGTGTTATAGAGATACCTAGGTAGTATCTATAGCACTACATGACAGGTAATAGTGCTGTTATCTAGTGCTCTTGCTAATGTATAATATTGTGTTATAGAGATACCTAGGTAGTATCTGTAGCACTACATGACAGGTAATAGTGCTGTTATCTATTGCTCTTGCTAATGTATAATATTGTGTGTTATAGAGATACCTAGGTAGTATCTGTAGCACTACATGATAGGTAATAGTGCTGTTATCTATTGCTCTTGCTAATGTATAATATTGTGTGTTATAGAGATACCTAGGTTGTATCTGTAGCACTACATGACAGGTAATAGTGCTGTTATCTAGTGCTCTTGCTAATGTATAATATTATGTGTTATAGAGATACCTAGGTAGTATCTGTAGCACTACATGACAGGTAATAGTGCTGTTATCTAGTGTTCTTACTAATGTTTAATATTGTGTTATAGAGATACCTAGGTAGTATCTGTAGCACTACATGACAGGTAATAGTGCTGTTATCTAGTGCTCTTGCTAATGTATAATATTGTGTGTTATAGAGATACCTAGGTAGTATCTGTAGCACTACATGACAGGTAATAGTGCTGTTATCTAGTGCTCTTGCTAATGTATAATATTGTGTGTTATAGAGATACCTAGGTAGTATCTGTAGTACTACATGACAGGTAATAGTGCTGTTATCTAGTGCTCTTGCTAATGTATAATATTGTGTGTTATAGAGATACCTAGGTAGTATCTGTAGCACTACATGACAGGTAATAGTGCTGTTATCTAGTGCTCTTGCTAATGTATAATACTGTGTGTTATAGAGATACCTAGTTAGTATCTGTAGCACTACATGACAGGTAATAATGCTGTTATCTAGTGCTCTTGCTAATGTATAATATTGTGTGTTATAGAGATACCTAGGTAGTATCTGTAGCACTACATGACAGGTAATAGTGCTGTTATCTAGTGTTCTTACTAATGTATAATATTATGTTATAGAGATACCTAGGTAGTATCTGTAGCACTACATGACAGGTAATAGTGCTGTTATCTAGTGCTCTTGCTAATGTATAATACTGTGTGTTATAGAGATACCTAGTTAGTATCTGTAGCACTACATGACAGGTAATAGTGCTGTTATCTAGTGCTCTTGCTAATGTATAATATTGTGTGTTATAGAGATACCTAGGTAGTATCTGTAGCACTACATGACAGGTAATAGTGCTGTTATCTAGTGTTCTTACTAATGTATAATATTATGTTATAGAGATACCTAGGTAGTATCTGTAGCACTACATGACAGGTAATAGTGCTGTTATCTAGTGCTCTTGCTAATGTATAATATTGTGTGTTATAGAGATACCTAGGTAGTATCTGTAGCACTACATGATAGGTAATAGTGCTGTTATCTATTGCTCTTGCTAATGTATAATATTGTGTGTTATAGAGATACCTAGGTTGTATCTGTAGCACTACATGACAGGTAATAGTGCTGTTATCTAGTGCTCTTGCTAATGTATAATATTATGTGTTATAGAGATACCTAGGTAGTATCTGTAGCACTACATGACAGGTAATAGTGCTGTTATCTAGTGTTCTTACTAATGTTTAATATTGTGTTATAGAGATACCTAGGTAGTATCTGTAGCACTACATGACAGGTAATAGTGCTGTTATCTAGTGCTCTTGCTAATGTATAATATTGTGTGTTATAGAGATACCTAGGTAGTATCTGTAGCACTACATGACAGGTAATAGTGCTGTTATCTAGTGCTCTTGCTAATGTATAATATTGTGTGTTATAGAGATACCTAGGTAGTATCTGTAGTACTACATGACAGGTAATAGTGCTGTTATCTAGTGCTCTTGCTAATGTATAATATTGTGTGTTATAGAGATACCTAGGTAGTATCTGTAGCACTACATGACAGGTAATAGTGCTGTTATCTAGTGCTCTTGCTAATGTATAATACTGTGTGTTATAGAGATACCTAGTTAGTATCTGTAGCACTACATGACAGGTAATAATGCTGTTATCTAGTGCTCTTGCTAATGTATAATATTGTGTGTTATAGAGATACCTAGGTAGTATCTGTAGCACTACATGACAGGTAATAGTGCTGTTATCTAGTGTTCTTACTAATGTATAATATTATGTTATAGAGATACCTAGGTAGTATCTGTAGCACTACATGACAGGTAATAGTGCTGTTATCTAGTGCTCTTGCTAATGTATAATACTGTGTGTTATAGAGATACCTAGTTAGTATCTGTAGCACTACATGACAGGTAATAGTGCTGTTATCTAGTGCTCTTGCTAATGTATAATATTGTGTGTTATAGAGATACCTAGGTAGTATCTGTAGCACTACATGACAGGTAATAGTGCTGTTATCTAGTGTTCTTACTAATGTATAATATTATGTTATAGAGATACCTAGGTAGTATCTGTAGCACTACATGACAGGTAATAGTGCTGTTATCTAGTGCTCTTGCTAATGTACAATATTGTGTGTTATAGAGATACCTAGGTAGTATCTGTAGCACTACATGACATGTAATAGTGCTGTTTTCTAGTGCTTTTGCTAATGTATAATATTGTGTGTTATAGAGATACCTAGGTAGTATCTGTAGCACTACATGACAGAAATAGTGCTGCAATCTAGTGCTCTTGTTAATGTTTAACATTGCTGCAAAACTGCTGCCATATAGTGCTGCAGACACGTGCACACTGATCTTACATTCCTGCCTTTCAACAAAGGAGAGCAATAAAACAAAGAAACTGATAATAGAAGTAAATTGGAAAGTTGTTTAAAATTGTATTCTATATCTGAATCATGAAAGAATTTTTTTGGTTTTTATGTCACTATAAATTAGGACTACATGAGATTTGCCGCCTTTGTCTGGCATTTCTGAGCACCAGTATGGATGAGGTCTTTGGATGTAACTGTGCTTTGAAATTGACCGTATTACCAGAACAGGTAACAGGTTAAAAAGAGTATTGATTTGTCGCCTAGTTAATTAAAGAGTTGTTGTTTTTGTTTAATGTCAACTGAGAACGTTAGCAATAAATCCTCCTCTCATCAATATCTGTTTTGTCTCCACAAGTGATTTAGGCCAAATTCTGAGAAGCGATACAAGATATTATTGTTGTTATCATTAATTTATAAAACTGCAAAATTCCATTGCGTTTCAGAGATATCATAAACAGATTGTTGTGCAACAACGGACACCTTTTATCCCTTCCATATCCGCACCAAAGATGAGAGTAAGCTCCTTCGTGCTACTCTTTCTCCAATACAGAGGAGAAATGCTAGGATAAATATGATGTCCTTTTGAAGTGACAGTTTTACATAAGGACTTTGAGTACAGTCTTTTTGAGGATGGAATTAAAAGAGTTGTATGTCTCCCAAAACATCACCACTGGACCGTAGAAAGTTGCATGACCAGACTCTTGTGATATGTGGGGACATCATTTATTTGTCTGGGGTGATATTAATCCACCAGCTAAGAGCTGGCATAAAAGTTCGGAAGTAGCGGTCTGATGACCACTGCTTCCTCACTATCAGTTGCAGGCTCGATCATGCAAGCTTACAGCGAAGGGCCTCAATAGCCTGCATACGAAGCTTGATAAATCGAGCACAAAGTGTGAACTTCCGCTATTTTTAAAATTTAGATACAAGGAAAAAGAGCAGCTGGATGGTAACTGCTCATGGATCAGTAACTCTAGTGAAAAGGACCTTAGTTATTAAACACATAAACAAATTCAGAATGAGCAGTAATACACTCAATCTCAGGGGGGGGGGGGGGGGCTGACAGAGACTCAGATAGCCAAGTAGCCGAGAAAATGCCAAGCAAAAAGAGAACCTTCCAGGACAAAAGGTCTAACCCATGCATGGGTTCAGGAGAAGGAGCTTGAAGCACTCTCAGAACCAAATTGCGACTCCAAGAAGGAGTAGCTGGATGAATAACAGGTTTGAGAACAAAGGTCTGAATATCAGGTTTAGTCATCTTCCTGTGATAAAGAACAGATAGGGCAGAAATTTAAAGGGACACAAAGCCCCACATTTTCCTTTCATGGTTCAAATAGAGCATACAGTTTAAAAGAACTTTTAAAATGTACTTCTATTATCAAATTATGCCTCATTCTCTTGGTATCCTTTGTTGAAGGACAGCAATACACTACTGGGAGGTTGCTGAACACCTTGTGTGAACCAATGAAAAGGGGCATATATGTGCAGCCAACAATAATCAGCTAGATCCCAGTATTGCATTGATGCTCCTGAGCCTACCTATGTGTTTTTTAGTTGTTGTTTTTTTTAAAAGGAAATTAGATAATAGAAATACATTAGAATTTTGTTTAAATTTGCATACTCTACCTGAATTATGAAAGTTTAATTTTGACTGTGCTGCACCTTTAAGAGAGCGGGCTTTCATATCTTTCTCCAAAGCATCCTGGGGAAATTCTAGAACTCATGAAACTTGAAATAATTTCCAACATTATCCCTTATACACACACCATGCAAAATAAGTCTTCAGCGTTTGGTGGTAGGTGTGCCTGGTCACAGGGTGTCTAGCTTAAATCAGGGTTTTAATCACACTGTTAAACAACCCTCTATAAGACAAAATCAGTTGCTCAATTGCTAGATCATCAAAGCTAGCATCTGACGTATTGATAAAGGCAGGGACCCTGAGAGAGATCTTTCCTGAGAGGAAGATGCCATAAAGGGAAAGAGGACATCTGAATAAAAGCCACATACCATGTTCTGAGAGGCCAGACCAGAGCAATCAGAAGCACTAAAGTTTGCTCCTGCTTTATTCTGCTTATCGCTATGGGCAGCATCACAATCAAAGGGAAGATGTTCATAAGACTGAATTATGGTGTAATTATTACACTAAGGAATCCACTAGATCCAACCAAGAATCACTAAATAAGGAACCGGGAAAATAAGTCCTTTCCCCCTTGAGGTCAATAACACAAAATCTCTGGCCATATGGGAGAGAAAAAATCTTTCATGATGAGGTCTGGTTTGAAAACTGATTTTGTATCATTGAGACACACAAAGATCTGCCATGGTGTTTTCCCACACCTCCTGAAAAAAAAGTCATAATTTGCACCCAACTGGAACTATGTCTGGAGTGGAGGATACACCTTCATGCTGCTTAAGAGGTGGGAGTAGATTCCTTAGCCTGCTTGGTCTTAGCCCAGGATGAACTAGGTCTCTAGGAAGTATTGGAGTGTATCTGTGGACTAGATTGTAGAGGAATTGGTCTTTGCCCTTCCATATATTAAGCTCCCTTACTAGTGACTGTACCAATAAAAGTATCTATTCCTGGATCAAACAGCGTTTAACCTAAAATTGAAGTGGTAACAGTCTGAAATAAATAACTTCTGGCTAGTACAACCATGGAAGCTCTCTTAGCATTAATGCAAACCATCTCCACAGCTGCATCACAAATGAAGCTATTAGCAATCTTAATCATCTTAACACAATCCTGAATATCTTTTAAAAATGCATCTCCAGATGTAAGCTCAGAGAGGTTACCACACTAAGTCAATGCAGCTGAAGCCATGCATGCTAGAATGAATGCCAGGCAAAAGAGAAAACCCAACAGCTGAAAAGAGTGTATGTGAAATCTCTATAGCATCCTGTCCATTTGGATCTTGGAAGAGGTCATTTCCACTAAAGGAATAGTAGTACATCTGGATAAGGTGGAAATTATCCCATCCAGTTTAGGGACCATCTACCATACTATAAAATTAAAGGCTGACCAGGGAAAAATAGCGTTAAATTTTGCAAATAGAACAAATGGTACCCCTGGTTTGTTTCATTCCAAATATACCAGTTCAAAGCAGAAGGCCACTTGCGAGAAGTATTTATTCTCTTATTAGCAGGCTTAGCATGAGTGGCTGAACCATGCACTACCAAAAGCATTTAACAGAGGATAATTTGCTTTAATCTGAATTAAAAGACACATTTTCTTCCAAAGTATCCATGGCAGGGTGCTGAGACTCAAAAAAAATTCCTCATTATAGGAGCAATTCCTGACATCTCTGACCTGTAGGCATTGCAGCAAAACCCTGTCTTTAGGATTAGATATTGTGACGGACTCTGGATACCCCAACTGGATATCTCCGCCAAACGATCCTTCTTTACCCTGGAACTTGTAGCTGTATAGCGGGAAAGTGATTATAGCAAGTACCACCCTAATAACCAGACAAGACCAGTATTAAGGTGAAACATGAACAGACTTTATTGGTACAAACACACAGCTTATATACACAATTGCCATCTTATTGCCTTATCTGATCAAGAGATCACCGCCCCTCCAGACAGGCTGGTGCCTCCATAGGGCCAGGTCACAGTTTTGGGGTGATCCAGAGGGAGCAGCGGCTATTCCAGAGCCCCGGGCCCCCAGATGTCACAGTCCAAAATGCAACATGATCCATGGCTGGGGGCCGGAGCGGCAGCCTGGCAAAGGGTACTCAGGACCAGCATGAGGTGGGGAGGTGACAAAAACCCTAGGTTCCCAAGTGAGCTCCCTCTTAGTAATCACCCCAACCCATGCCCATCAAAGGTATGACAAGTCCCCAAAAGAGCGTAGCTCTGGGGCAAAGGGCTTCAGGAGTGACCTAGGTTAAAGTCCAGTGGGAATGTCTAGCGATCCCAACTGGCGAATAGTTCCATAAAATTACGGCTGGGACTCGGCAAGGCAGGAAGGGGCCAGGCGGGGTAGCAATCAGCTCTTTCAGGGCAAGGTTCAATCAGTGAAACAAACATAAGGGGAACAGGAGGGAACCACATTAATACAAATAGGAGAGGGGGTGGCCTTGGCAGTCTGGTATTCGTGACAGATATAAGCTCAGAACTAGAGTCACAAAGCTAAGTAGTGGGAAACAGTCATATATTTGCAAAGCAAATAGGAATATGAGAGGGTTATATTATAAGCATACTGACACAAATACATGACAAACAGGACAAAAAATATGTGACCTTGCTTAGTATCTTTCTAAGAGACCCTTAAAGGGACATGAAACTCACATTTTTTTTCTTTCATGATTCAGACAGAGCATACAATTTTAAACAACTTTCCAATTTACTTCTATTATTTAATTTGCTTCCTTCTCTTGTTATCCTTTACTGAAGGGTTTATCTAGGCAAGCTCAGGGGCAGCAGAGAACTTAGCTGCTGATTGGTGCCTGCATATATATATATATTGATCGTGATTGGCTCACCCATGTGTTCAGTTAGAAACCAGTAGTGCATTGCTGCTCCTTCAACAAATGTTTCCAAGAGAAATAAAAAAAATATATAATAGAAGTAAATTAGAAAGTTGTTTGAAATTGTACTCTCTATCTAAATCATGAAATACATTTTTTTGGGTTACATGTCCCTTTAAACAGGATTGTGCAATTGTAAACTGGTTTTACAGGGGACAAACCTCCATGCATGCTAAACCCAAACTATTATTGAATTTGTAATCTGGAATAAGCATTTGTGACTATACATAATATATATATATATATATATATATATATATATATATATATATATATATATATATATATATATATATATATATATATATATATATATATATATATATAAAAATTCAATTCCAGAGAGGATTTGCACAGTCCCACAACTATACCAATTGCCAGGGTGCACTTAATGTAGCATTATAGAAACCATCTAAAGAAAAGGCACTCACTGGACTTATGTAAAATAAAACTTAGCGTTTATTATACAGATATAAAAGGCATTACGTTTCCGGGCTCTACCAGCACCTTTGTCTAATGCCTAACATGGTCCAGAGAATATGAACCTAAAAACAATTGTCAGCATGTAATACAACCCAGATTTATATACCTAGTGCTCCAGCATTACCGCCTCAACGTTGTCCACTAGCGATGACGTCATCATAGGTGGACGCCCCATGACGCATCACGTGTGCCACACGTGTCATAGCGGTTGCCATGGTTACATATATACAATAGCTGCCACCCCATATGGCACTGAGTGAATATAGAAGAATCACCTGTAAGTAAGTATTACAGATGCCATATGGGGGGCAGCTTAAATGATCTCCAACATAACAATATCCGGCAGCGGCTCTCAGTGTGGTCAGTGTAACTTCCTTTTGTATACATCATCATTGGTTGCCATGGCCACCTAAAACATGGGGTATACTGCCATATAGTTGACAGTGCTTATAATAACACTGCACACATAGAACAGAGCATAACCAAGGTGGTGGTGACAAATAAATGCTATTCACATGATCTTTAAAAAGATGTACCACCCACAGTGGTATTGTCAGTAGTCTAAACTCACTGAACTGTTGCTGAGAAGTCATAGAAGTCAAAAAAAGAGGGGGGGGGGGAATCTAGCACCCTACTGGCATGCAAACATGATCGCATATTGTCATGTGCGCTAAGCCGACATGAAAATATGAATGTCACATTTTTATGTTCGCTAAATAGCAGAATATGTTATTTTTATTCATAAATACATATTTCTATATATTTCTGATGATTTTTTGCACAAATATATATATATATATATATATATATACATATATACAGTATATAGATATATACAGATATACATATATATATATATAGGAATATCTATTTAACTGCTACTTAATTGCAAAGGACTCCAATGCACTTATATATATATATATATATATATATATATATATATATATATATACTGAACAAAATCTAGCAATGCGCTCTGCCTTACCCTCTTCCTGCTTCCTCAATACGGCACAACGGAGCATGGGGTGACGTCACACGTCCAAGATGCAGATACAAGTGCTCTGGAAATAGCGTTTATTCATCCAAAATGCTAAAGAGTACAGAAATGTTACAAAGAATGTCCAGGCACTCCAAGTGCATAAAATATCCAAAGTTTATTGAAAATCCATAATAAAATCACAGGTGCATCAGCAGATAAAAACACCGCTTCAGACTGACACTAGTAGTGAAGACAGCTGGGCTATTGTGCAGCAATATCTGCTGATGCACCTGTGATTTTATTATGGATTTTCAATAAACTTTGGATATTTTATGCACTTGGAATGCCTGGACATTCTTTGTAACACACACACACACACATATATATATATATATATATATATATATATATATATATATATATATATATATATATATATATATATATATATATATATATATGTCTGTATATGTATACATATATAGACACATACAGTATATTTACATACATATTTAGACATGTATATATATGTACACTCACCGGCCACTTTATTAGGTGCATCTTTTCAATAGCTTGGTAACACAATGCATTAATTCATTGTGGTGAAGACAACTTAATGAATTTCAAACGGAGCATCAGAATGGGGAAGAAAGGGGATTTAAGTGACTTTGAACGTGGCATAGTTGTTGGTGCCAGACGGCCTGGTCTGAGTATTTAAAAAAGTGCTGATCTACTGGGATTTTCATGCACAACCATCCCTAGGGTTAACAGAGAATGGTCCGAAAAAGAGAAAATATCCAGTTGTGTGGACGAAAATGCCTTGTTGATGTCAGAGGTCCGAGGAGAATGGGCAGACTGGTTTGAGATAGAAAGGCAACAGTAACTCAATCAGATGGTAGGGTCAGAATTTGGCGTAAACAACATGAAAGCATGGTTCCATCCTTCCTTGTATCAACGGTTCAGGCTGGTGGTTTAGAGGTATGGGGGACATTTTCTTGGCACACTTTGGGCCCCTCAGTACCATTTGAGCATCGTTTAAACGCCACGGCCTATCTGATGGCAACTTCCAGCAGGATAATGCACCATGTCACAAAGCTCAAATCGTCTCAAACTGGTTTCTTAAATATGACAATGAGTTCACTGTACTCCAATGGCCTCCACAGTCACCAGACCTCAATCCAATAGAGCACCTTTGAGATGTGGTGGAACGGGACATTCGCATCATGGATGTGCAGCCGACCAATCTGCAGCAACTGCGTGATGCTATCATGTCAATATGGACCAAAATCTCTGAGGAATGTTTCCAACACCTTGTTGAATGTATGCCACGAAGAATTAAGGCCGTTCTGAAGGTAAAATAGGGTCTAACCCGATACTACCAAGGTGTACCTAATAAAGTGGCCGGTGAGTGTATCTTTATGTTAAAGCCCTTTGCCTTCCTTTTTTTTTGCCTAACACCGGAGACCTCATATCTTTGAGCACTTATAACTTTTCTGCAACTTTTTTGTTTAGCAAAACACTTAACCAGAGCTCTGAGGACGTAGTAATCATTCTAGCGCAATCACGTTTACTTTCCACTTGTAATACAAGCGCTAAACACCCCCCATATACCCCTTTTTGCGCACCACTTGTAATTTGGCCCTCAATAAGCTAAAACTGAGCTTGAAAAGTATTTGAAAAGTGAGTCAAAAACATATTTTGGCTCTATTAAAGGGACCCTCAAGTCAAAATTAAACTTTCATTATTCAGATAGAGCAGCAATTTTAAACAAGTTTCCAATTTACTTCCATTAACAAAATGTGCACAGTCTTTTTATAGTTAAACTTTTTGAGTCACCAGCTCCTACTGAGCATGTGTAAGAATTCACAGAATATACGTATATGCATTTGTGATTGGCTGATGGCTGTCACCTGGTACAGGTGGAGTGGAAAAAGACATAACTTTTAAAATTGTCAGAAAAAAATCTACTGCTCATTTGAAGTTCAGACTAAGTGCTATTGCATTGTCTTGTTATCTTGCATTTGTTGTTTATGAAAATTTACTGTGTTTACTGGTCCTTTAAGTAAATAGGACTTTTTTCTACCAACTAAATACCCGTTTGCGAGAATCAGCCAAAATCGCATGATTCGAAAAGTAGCCTTTTTAGTCTGAAAAACAGCCAAAAACAAGGCTCCTGATAGAGGGCTAGATTACAAGTGGCATAAACTTTTTGCGCGCATCGTGTACTGCACGTATTACAAGTTGAAAGTAGAAAGTTTGCAAGAGATAGCTATCTTGAGGACTTCTGATATCATGACCACGCTAACGCATTCAACCCATAAACTTCAATGGACAGTGTAGAAGAAAACCCCACAGGATTTACTAATATTTCACATTCCAATGTTCTCCTCTCCACATACAGGAGTATTATTGTTAGTGTAAATACAACTAGAAGGAAGGGGGGGAAACACTTTTTGTAATAGCAAAAAGGTGAGCAATACATTTACCATTCCAAGGGGCCATTATTACAAGTGTTTTCATGAAATTCATATATAGAGAGATTTCGTAAACAGATGGTTCCAGTGATACAATGTACTTTCTTGAAGTTTTTTGTTGCCTTCTGTAACCTAAAGTCTTGGGCACAATGCTTTATATTTACTCATTTTTATATAGTGCTTTAAACAACAATACAAGGTTGAAGGGGTTAGAATACATATTTTACCACACTAATACAAAGGAATTCAGGAGTGACACTTGTATAGATGCTGACCCCAGGAATGCTTTAGACAGCTGTTAGAAGCCTTTTTTCTTGAGACAATGCTTTGTGCCTCTTGTTTATTTTTGCTTTGTCTGATTTTACAGGACAGATATCAGCCTCACTCTAACCCCCAAGCGGGAACCTCACTCAGCCTGATCCCCCTTCTGTTTCCTGTTATGTGGCTGTGGTCAGAGGTGTCCCCTCCTTTCTATGGCAACCGCTGCATCCTTGACCGTCTGAGACGAAAACTATAAAAAGGGTTGGGGAGGGGGTCAGAAGCTTCGGATTTTTCTGCGCTGACTCATGCGGCTTCTGTTTTGTTATTTGGTGGCAGATAAAATTCTTGACAACTTGGAAATTTCAGGAAGTTGCAGTTTTGTAAACACGAAATCCTGTTTTGCTGACTTGAAATAAAAATGCAGAAATGAGGAATGTGGGAAATGGTAAGTGAGAAAAAGTGACTTCATTGTCTTTTGACAATGACATAAATAATAACCAATTAATTACAGGTCTCTCAGCTCTGCTTGTAAATATGTTGTTATGAAATTGTGCTGGCATAGATAGGAACAGACTAATTATTAACGGAAATAACAGGAATTCCATCACTTGCTGACAAAAGATAAAATGTGTGTAAAGAATAGCCCTGATATTTCTTTTCCAATCCATTCGACTTTGCCATAAGGAAAACATTTGAATTCAGTACGTTTGTCACTCGTTTGTGAAAACACTAGCCACATAAAAAAGTGCGGAATTTCAAGAGATTTGAACCTCTTCTTCGTCAGAGTAGCAAGAACAGCTCCTTGGGGCCGCTTCTGTTTTGCAACCACTGCCAAGGATACTGGAATCGCAAAAGTGCGTTTAAAAAGGTTACAAAACAAATGATTAAAAACAAAAAAACAAAACAACACTCCCTGTAACACAGACCCCTAACGTATGCACAAAAGAAAAAGGAAAAACTTTATCTTTGGTTTCATTTTTGTGTTCTAAAATGCAAACAATAGACGCACAATTTTAAACAACTTTCCAATTTTTTTCTATTTTTTCATTTGCTTCATTTTCTTGGTATCCTTTGAGGAAAAGTATATCTAGATAAAGTGGTCCATATGCTGCTTCGGAGCCCCATCATGTCAGGTCCGTCTGAAACGGAAGTTGAGAAGCAGCGGTCGCGGACTGAAATCATCCCGATTCGTATGATTAATGGCCCCTGCTAGCAGCCGAATGGCCTCCAGTGAGCAGGGGAAGCGTTGCACAAGCAGTTCACCAGAAATGCTTGTACAATGTTAAATGCCGACAGTGTATGCTGTCAGCATTTAGTGAAGTCGGGCAAACATGATTGGCTACAGTGAATCATGTCCGCTCTTAATAAATCTATCCCATAGGCTCAGGAGGTGGGAGCTAGCTGCACATATATGCCTCTTGTTATTGGCTTACCAATGTGTTCAGCTAACTCCCTGCAGTACATTGCTGTTCCTTTAATAAAGGATACCAAGAGAATTGTTAATATAAATAAATTGTAAAGTTGTTTAAAATTGTTTGCTTTATCTGAATCATGCAAGAAAAACAAAACCAAATATTGCCTTTCTGCTTAAAGTAGTACTGTATATCTTTTCGATGGTACTGTGTATAGAAAAGTATTAGACATGACATAAAACTACATTTAGGTTGAATGTATAAGCTGTAGTAAAGATTGCCTTTATTACATAAGATATTGATTGTTACACTTAGTTCTATCTTTTCACATTTCACTGATGCAAATATTGAAAGATCCAAACTCTTCCAAAATCCAAACCTTTTCTTGTCTCAAGCAGTTGGACAAATGGTTTTCTACCTCTGAGTGTGTGTGTAATATATATATATATACAGGGAGTGCAGAATTATTAGGCAAGTTGTATTTTTGAGGATTAATTTTATTATTGAACAACAACCATGTTCTCAATGAACCCAAAAAACTCATTAATATCAAAGCTGAATAGTTTTGGAAGTAGTTTTTAGTTTGTTTTTAGTTATAGCTATTTTAGGGGGATATCTGTGTGTGCAGGTGACTATTACTGTGCATAATTATTAGGCAACTTAACAAAAAACAAATATATACCCATTTCAATTATTTATTTTTACCAGTGAAACCAATATAACATCTCAACATTCACAAATATACATTTCTGACATTCAAAAACAAAACAAAAACAAATCAGTGACCAATATAGCCACCTTTCTTTGCAAGGACACTCAAAAGCCTGCCATCCATGGATTCTGTCAGTGTTTTGATCTGTTCACCATCAACATTGCATGCAGCAGCAACCACAGCCTCCCAGACACTGTTCAGAGAGGTGTACTGTTTTCCCTCCTTGTAAATCTCACATTTGATGATGGACCACAGGTTCTCATTGGGGTTCAGATCAGGTGAACAAGGAGGCCATGTCATTAGATTTTCTTCTTTTATACCCTTTCTTGCCAGCCACGCTGTGGAGCACTTGGACGCGTGCGATGGAGCATTGTCCTGCATGAAAATCATGTTTTTCTTGAAGGATGCAGACTTCTTCCTGTACCACTGCTTGAAGAAGGTGTCTTCCAGAAACTGGCAGTAGGACTGGGAGTTGAGCTTGACTCCATCCTCAACCCGAAAAGGCCCCACAAGCTCATCTTTGATGATACCAGCCCAAACCAGTACTCCACCTCCACCTTGCTGGCGTCTGAGTCGGACTGGAGCTCTCTGCCCTTTACCAATCCAGCCACGGGCCCATCCATCTGGCCCATCAAGACTCACTCTCATTTCATCAGTCCATAAAACCTTTGAAAAATCAGTCTTGAGATATTTCTTGGCCCCGTCTTGACGTTTCAGCTTGTGTGTCTTGTTCAGTGGTGGTCGTCTTTCAGCCTTTCTTACCTTGGCCATGTCTCTGAGTATTGCACACCTTGTGCTTTTGGGCACTCCAGTGATGTTGCAAACTGGTGGCAAGTGGCATCTTGGAAGCTGCACGCTTGACTTTTCTCAGTTCATGGGCAGTTATTTTGCGCCTTGGTTTTTCCACACGCTTCTTGCGACCCTGTTGACTATTTTGAATGAAACGCTTGATTGTTCGATGATCACGCTTCAGAAGCTTTGCAATTTTAAGAGTGCTGCATCCCTCTGCAAGATATCTCACTATTTTTGACTTTTCTGAGCCTGTCAAGTCCTTCTTTTGACCCATTTTGCCAAAGGAAAGGAAGTTGCCTAATAATTATGCACACCTGATATAGGGTGTTGATGTCATTAGACCACACCCCTTCTCATTACAGAGATGCACATCACCTAATATGCTTAATTGGTAGTAGGCTTTCGAGCCTATACAGCTTGGAGTAAGACAACATGCATAAAGAGGATGATGTGGTCAAAATACTCATTTGCCTAATAATTCTGCACTCCCTGTATATATATATCTATATATATATATATATATATATATATATATATATATATATAGATATATATATAGATATATATATAGATATATATATAGATATATATATATATATATATATATATATATATAGATATATATATATATAGATATATATATATATAGATATATATATATATATAGATATATATATATATATATATAGATATATATATATAGATATATATATATAGATATATATATAGATATATATATATATATATATATATATATATATATATATATATATATATATATATATATATATAGAGAGAGAGAGAGAGAGAGAGAGAGAGAGAGAGAGAGAGAGAGAGAGAGAGATAGAGATAGAGATAGAGATAGAGATAGAGATAGAGATAGAGATAGAGATAGAGATAGAGATAGAGATAGAGATAGAGATAGAGATAGAGATAGAGATAGAGATAGAGATAGAGATAGAGATAGAGATAGAGATAGAGATAGAGATAGATATATATATATATATATATATATATATATATATATATATAGAGAGAGAGAGAGAGAGAGAGATATATATAGATATATATAGATATATATAGGAACAGACGTTTGCACTCACAGGTCTTTTTTCAAACTTTTAATGTGGAACGTTTTCGGGGTATTATAACCCCATCATCAGCATACAACAGTGATAATAATCAAACATTTTATAGTGTTTTACAAACAAAGTGTACCAATCACAAACCTCACATCTCCCCCAGCTTTCACGGTAAGATTATCGGCAGTGGAACGCATAATGCGTTCCACCGTCATGGCTAATTCCGGAAGTTTGAAACGTCACCTCCGGTTTATGCCCAAATTACGGATTTTATATACTCAAACAACAAATGTCAGAAAAAACCTGATTAGCTTCCAGGTTGTACACACATTGTGTTGGTGTAGGGTGATCAGTGCCTAAACAATTAGCATTATTAATACACTCGATTTCTCGTGTCAAACTGTATGAGTGTATGTGTACATTGTTATGACAACCGTTGCCATAGAGACAACAGCGGCTCAAGTGCATGCATATATTTAAAGTGAATACCACAGACCATATAGACAAACACCTTATATATACTTAGGAATTTAAAACGGGATACGATGAATACATAATCCCTAAGGTTGAACATATCAAAAAATGAAATCAAAATCAAATTGGGTTACGTTGTTGTGCCACTGATAACCCATCCCCAATATTTATAATGGATTGATCCAAACTTCATTACAGAATTGCGTGTGATAAATATGAGCTGGGATAAGGCTGAACCAACTACAAACACTTAGGCCTAGATTTGGAGTTCGGCGGTAGCCGTCAAAACCAGCGTTAGAGGCTCCTAACGCTGGTTTTGGCCGCCCGCTGGTATTTGGAGTCAGTGATTAAAGGGTCTAACGCTCACTTTTCAGCCGCGACTTTTCCATACCGCAGATCCCCCTACGCCATTTGCGTAGCCTATCTTTTCAATGGGATCTTTCTAACGCTGGTATTTAGAGTCGTTTCTGAAGTGAGCGTTAGAGCTCTAACGACAAGATTCCAGCCGCCTGAAAATAGCAGGAGTTAAGAGCTTTCTGGCTAACGCCGGTTCATAAAGCTCTTAACTACTGTACCCTAAAGTACACTAACACCCATAAACTACCTATGTACCCCTAAACCGAGCTCCCCCCCACATCGCCGCCACTCGATTAAAATTTTTAACCCCTAATCTGCCGACCGCCACCTACGTTATACTTATGTACCCCTAATCTGCTGCCCCTAACATCGCCGACCCCTATATTATATTTATTAACCCCTAACCTGCCCCCCACAACGTCGCCGCCAGCTACTTACAATAATTAACCCCTAATCTTCCGACCGCAAAGCGCCGCCACCTACGTTATCCCTATGTACCCCTAATCTGCTACCCCTAACACCGCCGACCCCTATATTATATTTATTAACCCCTAATCTGCCCCCCTCAACGTCGCCGACACCTGCCTACACTTATTAACCCCTAATCTGCCGAGCGGACCTGAGCGCTACTATAATAAAGTTATTAACCCCTAATCCGCATCACTAACCCTATCATAAATAGTATTAACCCCTAATCTGCCCTCCCTAACATCGCCGACAGCTACCTTCAATTATTAACCCCTAATCTGCCGAGCGGACCTCACCGCTATTCTAATAAATGTATTAACCCCTAAAGCTAAGTCTAACCCTAACACTAACACCCCCCTAAGTTAAATATAATTTACTTTGGGATGGATGAAGATATATATAAAACAGCGCTTGGACTTAAAATACTTTTGCCTCTCTCTATGAACCCCCTTCCTGGTCACGAAATTTAAAATGAATTGTAGTTGAGAGTGGCGCTACTAAAAGCTAAAAAGTATTAAAAACTAGGATATGAAATAAATATGTTACCTACTGATTTTATGTATATATTTTACCCAAATTAATAAAAAATCAAATTTCCTTAAAAAAATACGTATACCTCTGATAGATTATGAATTTAGAAAAAACACAAATGTTCTATTCATATAAATTTCAAATACATTTTAATATAATCAAAAGTTTTTATTAAATTACAATCATATGCTAAGAATAAACTAAAATTTATCAGATAAAATACACAGCTGTATATCTATATATATAAAATATTTCACTAATGACTCACAAAGTAAAAACAGATATTAATGTGATAAAATATGGATGAGAGAGCCCAGATAATTTTGAGTCTTTCCTAGTAAAGTAACGATGTCCACAAATATTACTTAGAGATGTGGTCTGTATATTGAAACAAAAGGATTTGTTGAATTTGTTGAAAAGATCCTTTTAGTACTATAATTGTTTCAAACAGTTCATATAGTGTCCAAGTTCAATTGATAAAGTATCAAAGCATAGATGATTAGGGTGGCAGAATTCCCGAATAAATGTTAAAAATCCAGTGTTTAGCAGGGCAACAGTCTTGCTTGTGTGTTATTTACAGTAGACTTAAATGACACTTTATGAGGTATATAACTTTAAGAGGTGTATCTTAGCCGCTATATAAGTGGTCTTACCTCCTCCTTCACGAGTTAACCCCGCTTCATGGGTGGTCTTACCTCTTTATGAATGGATTTGAAGTCTCTAGGCTTACCGGTCTTTTTAGTTTGGGTAAGCGTAGCGATGCAGCGATTCGGTTTTCTTCAGCTTGCGCAAGCTCTCCTATCAACCGATAGCGTCTTCACCTGCTCTTAGTACACTGGTGTACGCAGGTGTAGATCTGTGTGAGGTCCGTTTAATCTTCCTGCACTTAGTACTCTTTGTACGCAGGTTCCAGACAGGTGATTGGTTTCTTTAGCTCCGACCAGTATGATAATACACCTTTTTGTAATGGGTTCCACAGTCTGGGTTGGCAAAGGGATTCCTTGTAATACAACTTTTTTATCACAGTTTTCTACGCGTTTCACCCGCGTTCCGGGCTTTTTCAAGACTCTCAACTACAATTCATTTTAAATATAATTTACATCTAACGAAATAAATTAACTCTTATTAAATAAATTATTCCTATTTAAAGCTAAATACTTACCTGTAAAATAAATCCTAATATAGCTACAATATAAATTATAATTATATTATAGCTATTTTAGGATTAATATTTATTTTACAGGCAACTTTGTAATTATTTTAACCAGGTACAATAGCTATTAAATAGTTAAGAACTATTTAATAGTTACCTAGTTAAAATAATAACAAATTTACCTGTAAAATAAATCCTAACCTAAGATATAATTAAACCTAACACTACCCTATCAATAAATTAATTAAATAAACTACCTACAATTACCTACAATTAACCTAACACTACACTATCAATAAATTAATTAAACACAATTCCTACAAATAAATACAATTAAATAAACTAGCTAAAGTACAAAAAATAAAATCAGCCAATCAGAATCAAGTTAAATCCGATTGGCTGATCCAATCAGCCAATCAGATTGAGCTCGCATTCTATTGGCTGTTCCGATCAGCCAATAGAATGCGAGCTCAATCTGATTGGCTGATTGGATCGGCCAATCGGATTGAACTAGATTCTGATTGGCTGATTCCATCAGCCAATCAGAAAATTCCTACCTTAATTCCGATTGGCTGATAGAATCCTATCAGCCAATTGGAATTCGAGGGACGCCATCTTGGATGACGTCCCTTAAAGGAACAGTCATTCGTCGTTCAGTCGTCGGTCCGGATGGATGTTCCGCGCTGGAGGTCTTCAGGATCCTGCCGCTTCGCTCCGGATGGAAGAAGATCGAAGATGCCGCTTGGAGAAGATGTTTGCCGGTCCGGATGTCCTCTTCTTGCCGGATAGGAGGAAGACTTTGGAGCCTCTTCTGGACCGGATTATGGATCGCCAACCCCCGCTTGG
The DNA here is from genome assembly GCF_027579735.1 of Bombina bombina. Taxonomy (NCBI): domain Eukaryota; kingdom Metazoa; phylum Chordata; class Amphibia; order Anura; family Bombinatoridae; genus Bombina; species Bombina bombina. Next base: position 426,991,830 of record NC_069505.1, read on the forward strand.
GTTGGATGAAGATCTTGGAGCCAGGACGGATCGGTGATACCTGGATGGTGAAGACAAGGTAGGAAGATCTTCAGGGGCTTAGTGTTAGGTTTATTTAAGGGGGGTTTGGGCTAGATTAGGGGTATGTGGGTGGTG